>NC_069727.1:9792288-10092288 GCF_027358585.1 Pangasianodon hypophthalmus
ATTCTAAATGCATAATTACTATCTGTAAACACAGTTAATGATTTACCTTCAGCTAGAATACATGCTCTAGTGAGGCCAAACAATACAACAGCGTGAGCTGAAAGTGATGGAGGCAATTTGTGACTTTCAATAACCGAATGTTGATCACACACAGCATATGCAGATGAAGGTGAATCATCAGACAGCCTCAGACTCATCAAGAAAATAAATGTAGTCAGCATTGAGATGAGGAACATCAGTCAAATCAGGTCTTTGTTTAGATATGTCTAACCGTCACTGTCAAACAGTCATGTCTTACTCCGTCCTTGATGGTGGGGAGCAAACGTGGGAATCTGAGTTTCCTGATTTCCTGACAACTTGGGGCAATTTTTCATAAAATGGCCTAGCTGGTCACAATAATAACAAGGCACCACCTTGATCCTACCTTGATCTCAACCATGTCCTCTATCATGATTTTGGCCTTGCCCTTGTCCCCCACTGTAGCCACCAGCTCCTCTCCCAAACTGCTGATTGCCTTGGTAAAATTGAAGCTGTGCCATCTGGAGAGAGTTCTGTGCTTTGCTTTGTTTGTCCCTCACAGTTCTTTCGTTGTGTATAGAATGGTTCATCAGTTCAGTATAATCTCTATTTTGCCAGTGCAGGTGTTTTTAGCCATATCACTGATTTTCTTCTCCAGTCCATGGACCAGAACTTGTCTAACATATTGTGCTTAATCTTCTCTGTTCACCAGCCCAGTGGCATTCTCAACTTGAACCACTTGTTCAACATATTATGCCACTTATTTGCCGGCTTTCTGTCTGCAGTTATTGACTTTGTCCCAGTCACTGGTTACCGGGAAGGTGTCCCAGATTTGTTGCATCAGGTGGTCCCAATTTGTAGGATGAAGTTTTGGTTGGCAAGCTGCGTTGAGCTCCCATGGATGTGTGTCACCTCATCAGAGTTGTTCCTTGTTCCATGACTTTAGTCCACTCTTGATTGGTCAGCTTGACCATATCGTCGAGAGCTTCCAGATCTTTGAGACACTGCTCAGCATTCACTGTGGGGATCACTTTTTGTGATCCCTTTGGCCATTGCTTCTAGTTCAGACAAATCGAGTGGCCAATAAACGTGCACAGCCTCGCAGTGTCTCAGACTGTTTCCAGCATCTTGTCCAGCGCTTGGGTTTGGGAATTGGATCAAGGACATTTGGCTCACTCCTGGCTGTCCTTCATTGAGTAAAAGGTTACTGTACCAGACCTGTTGATGGGGTCTTTTTCTTCAATCCTGGATGGTGATACATCCCTGTTATGCCTTGGCTTGACGGTTTCAGAAACCTCTGGCTATTTGCTTGTTATCATGAACTTTCAGACAGTCCTCCTACAGCACCCTGTGGGCATTCTTTGAGTGGTGCAGAGGGCTGAACAGTTGGTTGAGGGACAGACTGAGTCAGTCTGTTGGCCTTGTGGAGCTGGGGCGTAAAGTAGATAGGGAGGATGTCCAGGCATCTGTGAATACATGCAACATCCCATTTTAATTTGAATTCTTAATAGATAAAAGGAAGATTTTTTAAGGAGAAAATAGATGTAGCACAAGTCAACAGTGCTAAAGAAAGGGGAATAGGAAAGGAAAGAAAGATTTCTCAACTCTGTGCACCTTTACTCATTACAACTTAGCATGTCTACTAAAAAGGCTGCAGTTAAATACTAAGTTCCAAACTCAGTACACATCCTTGACATTTGCTATCACTAATCTCAGTCTCTGAGCTTCAATAGAAGCTTTGTGAGTCAGTATTGCTCCTCCACTTCCTGGAGCAACACTGTGACTCCTGACTGTTGTTGGTGTTTTTTTTTTTTCCCTTAGAGGGGCTTTGCTGAGGCTTGCAATCTTTATCATCACAGAGGCATCAGGATGTGGCATGCGGAGAAAGTCAGCAGATACCTTAAGGGAGGCATCAGAAACTGTCCCAAACATCAGCCAAGAAGTCGATGGTCTCTTCCCCACTTTGGGACCATGTGGTTTGGGACAATATACCAAGGACATCTGATGCACCATCTTTCTTGACCACTGCATATATCTGTCATTAATGTTCCAATGTTTTTCTTATCAGAACCAACCTGGTTAAGAATCATAGTACTGAGCAAAGTTCATCCAGCACCAAATAGATTCATCTTATTTCTACTTTTGGGCATATCCACAGACTCTTGGACAGGGCCTATGAGCCTTGTCAGGCTTTGCACAGACTGTTGTGTGACAAAGTTGAACTTTTCATTTTATGACCATAAATACATTGGGGAAGCCAGTGCTTTGACGAGGCTTGCTGTCATTAGTTCATCATTAGCCTCTCTTCCATCACCACCAACAGCTGCTCTTGACTATAGATTTTGTTGGGGCAGAACAACATTAATGACGACACAACCTCAAATGAAGTTAAGACACTATCACACTTATGCTATAGGATACTATCTAGCAAACTTTTAGAGTAACCCCGTAATATGTGGTTGAGAGTCAACAACATATAGTCAACAAGTGTAGAGTCTAGCAGCTCGTTTTGAGCAGTTTTAGGCATACCTTTGTTCAACTGGGTTCAAGGTGATATCATTAACCAGGGTTGCCAGGTTTCAGCAAAATTTTCAGCCAATTTATATCTCAAAAAACACACAAAAGTCCTGAAACTAGCCCAAAAAAGGCACACCTTTCTCCTTTTTCTCAGCCTTTGAGTGGGAAACAAGGTCACTGTGGTACACACGCCTTTCTGATATATGGACAATATCCATTTCATAATCCCCCTTTCCCTCTCCCAATTGTTGCAGTATATCTTACAGTAGAAGTGGTTTAGTACATCATAGACCCACTGTCTGCACTTACATGTTGCCACTGTTTGTGGAAATTTATTAGATTTAATTCCAAAATTCCAAATTGGGCTAGATTAGTTTTGTTTTATAGCAAATAACCTAGCCCAATTTGGAAACTCTGTCATTAACTGTCCTGTTGATCCCTCCCCAAGCATGGGGCAGTGACGTTTTTTTCCCCCAATGGGCCTCTATTAGTGCTTGTTGTAATTCCAATGTATCACTAGGTGCAATAATTACAAGTCTATGGAAATGAAGTGGGGCAGCGAGCACGCTGTCCCCCAATTGTGTAACATCTAGAAAGAAGAGCAAGTCAATGGAACAGTGGGCTTATATCTGTCAAATTGCAACGTTTTGGTTTTTTTTTTAATTGTTGGTCACTCAAACGAGGTGATTAATATTTCAACGGAATTTAAAATGTAAAGAGTTATGAATGAGGACTTTATGAAGATTAGCATTTGTTGAAGGGCTATGATAAATGGGGGACCCACCTGCTCCTATAGAGGAGCCACCAGAGATCATCACAGTCCTTATCTCTCATTTTCTCTCAAGTCTTCTCCTTTAATTCCTTGTGAGCTCCTTTTGTATATTAATTTTGTATAACAGCATGGTTCGGACAGTAGTTCCAGCTGTAACATGAATGACAAGTTAATATGAATACGCTGGTTCTAATATGTTATTGTTTCTATAGTGACACCTTGTACACAGGGACTTGAAGCAGATGCTCTACATGATCTAATGCTAATAATAAGCGGATTTAAAAAAGTGTTGTTTAACAAAGAAAAACATATGAATGTTGATGTGGTGACTTTTTTGTTAGACATTTGTTTAACAGTCATGCTGCTTTTCCCAGAAAGTTTCTCAGTCTTCAGGACAGAGGAGTTTAGGCTTTTTGGTTTCTCGGTAAAATGACAGGCTGTGTTTTTTTTTTTGTTGTTGTTTGTTTATTTTTTGAGAGAGAGAGAGAGAGAGATGGAGAGGCTGTGAGGGAATGACTGTTTATAGTGGCTATAACGCAAGTAGGAACAGGAACTAACTTTGTTTGTCTCTAGGACAACGTTTTAACTGTTGGCAAATCGCCATGGTATAAGTGGAATAACACACTCCAGACCATTATTCGAAAAATAATACACTTTGGGGTGGTAATGGCACTCAACTTCGCGTTGTGCCACATCACACCACCCTGCCACGCATTATTTTAGTATAACTTCAAGGTCTGGAGTGTGTTATTCCTTACTGATTCAACTAATCAGCTAATTAACAGATCTTCATGAGTTGAAGTGGGTGTGTTAGGGCAGGGAAAACACTACAGTGTGCAGGACAAGAGTTGGGAAACCTGTGCACTACACAATACAAAGGCGCCATTTGGAGCACAGCCTGTGGACATCCAGAGAGCCCGGTAGAGGGCCCTACTGCTGCCGCTACTGCTGCTGCTTGCTCCTGTGGAAAGGTGAGGGCGGAGAGAGAGAGAGAGAGAGAGAGAGAGAGAGAATCCTGTCCTATTCTAAAGAGCCGAACGTGGGTCACACTCTCTCTTTATCACTCTCTGTGTGTGCTCCTGCTGACTTTCCTCATCTTACTCACCGCTTCATTCTTCGGTTGTAACCGTCGCTTGAATTTAAAATTTTAAACCAGGGCGCGTGCACGGACGGCGTTCACATCATAATGGTGTTAACCATGAATTAACAGTTTGAGCAATGCGGCGACCGTGACTAGTTGGGGAAATAACACCTCTCTGGAGTAAGTAAAGCGTTTTTTCCCCCCAAACACCTTCACACAAACAACATCCTATAACACCAGAAAACTGTTTTAATCCTGGACTAACATAATTCACTCGGAATGGAACTGTATTAAGAAAAGCTGGGTGTGTTGTACGTTACTGTAATTGTACTGTTTTTATTGAGAGCAGTTTATAGTTTGTGTGATAATAATTAAATAGGAGAAAACGACACACACACACACCTGTCTGTGGTGGTTATAGACAGGCACTCGGGTTGCCATGGCATTAGGCAGCTCGAGAACTCACGCGCAGCTGCGGAATTACAGACCCCACTGTCACGAGCGGCTTTACACAGGGTTGCCAGATTACACATAAAAAAAACCCTTTCAGATCACATTCACATTGAATGGATGTAACAATTCAGTCTAGGTGACGGTCTGATAGGTGATCTCTTGTGCTTCCTCACGACTTAGTCGGCATTTAAGTCTTATAATAAATAATAAATAAATAAATAATAAATAAATTAATTATATAAATGGTAACCGATTAAAATAGCCGCTCCAATCTGGCAACCCTGAGGAGGTAGCGGTACACTGATTATGCATTGTCAGTGGGTTTGAGTCGCTGACTGTTTGCCATGTGTTTTTTTTTTTTTGTTTTTTTTTTAATGTTTTTCTAGATGCTTTTTAATTCTCCCGGTTCTCTGGAACCATCTTTAAAAACAATCCAGCTTGTCGTTTATGCAGCAGGGGCGGTTTCCTGATGTTGCCAGATCATTGCTTTTTTAAAGGTGCAATAGTCGGTTTTTTAAAATTCCTACATTGTACAGATAACCTGGAAGATATGTAGAACATGATTAAAAAACAAAACAAAAAAACAATAGAGTATGCCGTGGCCTTAGTAAAAGTGTCAGTGTAAGTGTAAGTCACTGAGAAAACCTGTTTGGAAAACAGACTTCCGGTCCGGCTTGTTTGTGTGTGGATGCGCCTCCGGTGGCATTTATAGACACTCTGTTGTACGGGCCACATAAGATCATTCAAATGTCGAACCCATCTAACCATTAGAGGCCTAATCTCGGAAAAAAAACCAAAAACAACTAATCTTACCTAATGCACCTTTAATTCCTGAATTCCAGGAACATTAGTGTGTAGAATTTGCATGAATAGAGTACAGCATAGAAACTGTCTCACAAGAATACAAGAAGGTCCCTTCTAAAGACCAAAGAAACCCTCATAGAATTTGTAATGGTTTTAATGGTTATAATGGGGATTGTATTGGTTTTAATGGAAACTGGAATGGTCCCTGTAGGGGTAATTTGTTGTCTTCTGTTGGTGGCATGTTATGTCCGTGGATACCATTCAGGACCTGCTTCCGTAATACATCCTACTGTGAAACCATTTGGTAATGGTTTTAATGGTTAACAGCTGATGGTTTGTAATGGTATTTGTAGTGGAAACCATTAGAAATTCTGTGATGGTTTCTGTGTGTTTTTTTTTTTCAGCAGGGGTCCCTCTTTGTCTTCTGAGTCATTCCTCAGAAACTGGATATTTCTTGTATATATTCTGTCTTTAAATAACACTTACTCTCTTACTTACTTTCTACATGCATATCTTTAGGCACGACCACTGAAAACATGATGTTTTCTTGATTATGATTATGATTAATATCCACAAGGAAATGCATGATGGGACAAATACTAAGCTTACAAAGTAACTAAGCTTACGTAACTTCTTTTCCACTCTCCAGGCCAAAATACACACCACATGTTGCTATGTTACATCCAAGTAGGGCTGGGCGATGTGTACAAGATCTGATCTCATGATATGGATTTCATATCTTGAAACGATATATATATATATATATATATTACATTTTCTCTAAAACTGATGAAAATATTATCTATACAAAATGACTGCATGCATTCATGACTGCTTTTTGGATAATTCTGTGAACTGAACACCAGTGAAAGACACTTTTTTTTCTTCTTTTTATTAGGAAGTGACATTGAACAGAACTATCACATATGAGAACAAGAGCAACATAACACTGTCAAAATGAGAATGATATACAAAATACGAAAAGTAAATATTAGGACACTCTATTCAACTTTGAGTTTCAGGAATCCAAACGACAGAAATACCTCCTGTTCTTTATCAGAGCGTTGCGGGGAGTTTTGCTCTGTGTCACGCTTCTCCATGTTTGTTTGGGATAAATTTCAAATTTATATCCGGATTTCCGTAAAGCAGCTTTGTGACCCTGTCCATTGTTAAAAGCTCTGTACAAATAAAATTGAATTGAGTTTTTGTTTTTCTTAGCTTTGACCTTGGTGACGTAATGTGGCTTTTGCAGCATAGCCACTATAGACGTCAATGTTGCAAAAGCCACTTTACGTCACTAAGGTATGGGAAAATATCTATCAATAGACATTTTTTCTATCGTCCTGCAATATATATCACCATATCACACAGCCCTACATCCAAATTGCTATACAGAATAAAAAGCACAGGCTACACACTTCTTCATGTAATCTATACTTATCATCATCATCATGCGTCTATTGTGTGTTTATGACTGTATTTAAAAATGCATGAAAGAGAGCAGCACTCTTTATTATGTAATGGTGAGTGGGTACTAAATGGTTAACAGGTTTTAATAAGTCTTCAGACACACTAGATGATCTCTCCGGTGTACGCTCATTAATTGGTGTCGTGTGAATGTTGATTCCCAGTGGAAGGAGGTTACATAAGGAGCAAGAACTATAATATCTTGTAAATTTCCACGAGTGTGGGATTTTAATCTGTGGCATGTTTTCTTACAGTAAAATATGCTCAGATCTCTGTATTCATTATATTTTAGACTATGCTACTGAATATGTACATAGTAAAATACTGTAACAGTAGATACTATTTGCACTATTAATTATTTAACGGCTCAGGTTTCATTCTTGTTTGTTACAATATCTGAGTGACTGACAAGTAAGGGTGGGGAGACAAAAATATCATATCACAATAATACTTTCAGTACATTCAGTGCATTTCTACAATACTCAGTATGTGTAATGATATATGTAGGTCTCCTAACAAACTGCCAGCAGGACTGTAGTGTTCATGTAACCTTTAAAAATTAGTTATTTAATGTGTACAAAAATAAACAAACCCTGAAAAAAGAGGAAAAGATTAAAAATCTGTAAAAAAGATTTAGACAGTAGAAAACTTTATCAAATCTGCTTCCAGACTTTGTAATTGTTATTTATAAAAATACTGATATTATATCATCATATGATCATATTGCCTAGACCTCCTGACGTATATGTTTTTGTTATCTTAGTATAATTTATCCATCTTAAAAATAAGATTTTCTGTCTACTAAATGTAGAAAGGTCATTAGTTCAAAAACTAGATAGCAACAGCACAAGTTGTGGTTGTAACTAATCAGCTTCTTGAACCCAAATCCTCGGTAGAGCCCGTGTAAGACAAACAGGCAGACTGGGCTCGGATCAGGATCTAGTCGTACCTCCCATGTGGGTCCCAGAGCAAAACCACAAGAACACAGCTGCATCTGAGCGTGTCTCATCAGGGAGCGCGGTTTCTGTGTGAAATCTCCGTTTGGCCGAAGGCCTGATGTTCTGAAGAAGAATTTTTGGTTGTTCCCAGGTTTACTGAGGCCACTTTTGGCACACAAAGAAAGGATGCACTGATACTCACCACAAGGAATAAGTAGAGATGGTACTGATATGTTACTCGGTATCGGTATTGGTTTAATATACCAGGAAAAAATAATGGTGGATCACGGAGACAACATCATATACTGGAGCCTGTAGCAAGCAGCTAATCAGATTGGAATTGGAACTGGAAAAGAAATGTATTTTTGGAACTGGAAATGTTTACATATAAAGCGACTTGACTGTTATTTTCTTTTTTTAGGATTACTTTTATTATATTTATACTTTATTATATTTACTGTGTAAGTGCTTCTTTTAAAAATGAAAACATTTTAAGCTGAGTAGTTTTTAAAGAAAGCAATATCGGATGGGTCTCCGTATCAGCTGATACTCAAGGTTTCGTCGGGATCGTTATCAGAAAAGAAAAAGTGGTATTATGTCAATTCGTAATGGTTCAAGTTGAACAGGAACATACAGTCCCCTCTGAAAGTATTGGAACAGCAAGGCCAATTCTTTCGTTTTTGCCATACGCTGAAGCTCTTGACCCGTATCTGTATGATTTTTTTCATTGTGCTGCTACCACATGATTTGATAGCTGCATGAATTAGATAAGGTTAGATTATAATATATTAGATAACTGCATGAATGTGCAGGTGTACAGGTGTTCCTAATAAAGTGGACAGTGAGTGTAGAACCATAGTAAATAATGTAGTATGATATTCTAATTTAAAAACGTTTACACACAAGTAATAACACTAATGATGAATGGAAACTGAAATATCCTGTCATAAATACAACCTTTTTTATTTCACTGGTTTGCATTAAAGAAGTGTCTCGATTATTATGTGACGATAGTATTGATCATAATAATACATACTGTATGTATAATGGAACAGCTTTTTGGTATCAAAGGGAAATAACAGCTTCTGATTGTTTCAATTTACAATATACAGTCCAGTCATATTGCGTGTCACAAATCTATGCCGCTTTATTGTATCTCTGGAAGGCAGAACTTCTCAACAGACATTGTAGGATTGTGTTTTAAAGTTGGTTAGTATCAGATTTGTAGCTCTGTTATAAGTGGTCCTGAACTTTTAAGCACTATATGCCTAGTGTAAAGGTAGGAAAAATAAATTTCTTTCTTTTTTTTTTTTGGATAAGTGACATATCACAGACTGGTTTAGAAACAGTCTCCATCTTGTTATTATTAAAACTGATTAGTGAAGATCTCTTAATATTTGCTGAAACCTCTAGGAAATAATCTTTAGGACTGTCTGACCTGACAATGACCTGCAAGGTCAGAGAGTTAAATAGGTCAGAGCTCTCACAGGACAGTGGTTCTTTTTTTTCCCTTCTTATTTATTTATTATTTTTTTTCTCCAAAAATCAATTAACTGTTGGTACACGAGAGCGCTGGGCTCAATCACCCGCGGGACTGAGCACTGTGTGTGTGTTATCTCAGGAACAGCAGCTCTAATCCGTGCTTTACCCACAGAGCAGATGGTGCTGGGGAGAGAGTGTTACTTGTGGCTCCAAACAAACAGTCGTGGAGGCCAAAGCTGTCTGCTGAAACACAGTAGGGTTGAGCGATTTAACGATTTAATTAGATATCCAGTGATGTTTACTCAGATTATATAATATTACCGGACATGCTAACCTAGACATGTGGCATTTTAACATCGGAGTTATGGGTTATCACTCAAAAAATTCAGCAAAAGAGCATCGTCTTCTCCCCAGTAAAACAGGAGACAAGCCAATCGACTGAAGAATCTGGCAAAATCTGCGTAAGTCTTTTGAACTCTCTGATATGAACTGACACCACTCGGAAGCTCCGCCCACTTCCTCTATCTTTTTTGCTTTCTGTCAAGGTAAATGGAGAATATTTCAAGTTATTTTGAGTTGAATAAAGTCAATGTTCAACTTAGCTAACATTAGGTAAGTATTTGTAAACGTTCGTTAATCATGATTATTAGGGATACCACTGAAATATTTCAACAGCTTTTGGTTTTCAGCCAAAAAAGAAAAAAGGGTGAAGATTTTAACCTGAAAAGATTAAATAGGCCTACAATGAAGTGTCAAATCAAACACTTTACAAATGATGTTAATGGTGATGATAATGAGAAAGTGATTAAAAATGGAGGAGAGGTTATGCTGATGCTTTACTCAAGAACAAGGTTTTTGTTGTTCTCTTAGTAAATTACAGTTACGTGTTTAGTTTTCCTGCACAGTAATCACCAGAACAACAAAAAAGCCCAACACAGATCATTACAACAAATGCTCATTTCATCGAACCTTCTGAAGACTTGATGTGTGAAATGCCGCCTGCTTGGAAGAATTCGACTTCCCTTCATGTGCATGTGTGCGACACAGTAGCCTGTTCCTAACATTGCATGTTCTCAACAGAAACAATACATATGCAGTGTGTTTACTTCGAAGCAGTTCCTGACTGCAGAGCTGGTAATACTGTTAATGTCATTACACCTTCCTCTGTTCTCCTTAAACCTGAAGTATTGGAAATGCTCGTTTTCTTGTATTCCTGTAATCCATTATTGCTAAATCACGAGCAGGGAAACATCAGTAGTACAGCAATGAAACAAAAGAAATGCTGAATAGGCTTCTTGTAATAGGATTAAAAATCTAGATCTACTAACACAACCGTTTTTAAAATGTAAAAATGATAAACTTTTTAAAAAATCCTTCATATATATATATATATATATATAGTTATATAAACCCGATTACATACTGTATTTCTTTCACTTGTGTATATTATGGTAATGGGATCAATATGTTGTGTTTTATTGGAAGGTAGAAGGCCATGTACGTTGTTTGGCTGCTTGTATACACACATTCATACATTTATTGTCCATTTTATTAGGTACACACCGTGTAGGTGCACAGTTACTGACTGTAGCCTTTCTATCAGTCCATCAGTGCTAAAGACCACTACTGACTAAATAATATTTGTTTGGTGGACCATCAGAAGAGCACTGACATGATCCCTCGCATAACAGACATGGGAGTGTCTTCATGATGTATGCACTTTCTTTACACTAAAAATCTCATGCCTGCTACAATCACCCCATGTTAATGCAAACTGACTGTTTTGACCTATAATCTCTGTGCAAGTTGTGAGTGATCATTAGTTCACATGTCCATAGCATGACTGTAGGTTATACTTGTGCTAGGAATGCAATAATTTGCCTAAAACCCGCCAGAAGCATCACCTCCCCGATGAATCCTTCTAAACTTTGTCTATATTTTATTATTCTGCATTTTAAACTTGTTCAATCCTTTGTTCCTGTTTGTTTCCGGCAGAAGATGAAAGAAAAGTGCGCTTCCTGGAGTCTCTATACTGAAGATAGAAAAAGGGTGAAAAGTCTTTACTAAAAGATATTTTTGAGAATGACATTGTCAAGATTTATCACTTTGTCTTTATAAGATGCAATGTAGAGTGTCTGTGAGGAAAAGTATTTTAGTCGGTGGTAAGGTTAGCAACACCGTGACTGATCTTAAACACTGTACCAACCCTAGTGTTAATCATCCTCTCATCTGTCATCGGTTCGAATCAAGAGACTGCTATTTATTTTGATCTGGTATATTGGTTGACTGTTTTCCACCTAGTGATGACACTGAGCTGTTTTAAAACACACCAGCAACACTCCACCAGTGCCACACAAACTACCCTAGCACACCCACTGCTAGAACTGTAATGGAAATAAACCGTAAATCCAGATTAGATAAACTTCAGTGGCTTCCTGTTGGTCATGTAGTGCACTAGAAGAAGTCGTAATGTCATGCTGTTTTGCTCTGTGTAGTGCAGAGTAGAAAGCTGTTTGGGATTCAATTTTCTCTCTGGTAGAGGAGAAACGGCTGTAAATGAGGATGGTGACATCAGCCTCCTTCCTTGTTTATTATGTAGAAATGTGCATACAGAGTGACTGGAGCAACATGAAAGAAAACTTTACTAGATGGACTTTGGAATATATCACCAAATGTTTGCGGTGATCCTACTGAGTAGAGGAAGCGTGGTGTATTGTGCACAACTACAAATGGGCATATTTATGAATAAGTAAATTTTCCCATTAGGATTACATGTATGAACCAGTGGAATTGGCCATGAGTTAATCCATTTTTTTTTTTTTTTTAAATAGATCATGTTCTACTTATCTTCCAGGTTGTTTTTACAAGTAAGGAATAAAAAATATTTACTATTGTACCTTTTAAGGTAGATTTAATTTTGGTAGCAAGCTTTGTTTACTGTACTTGCTCACCCTAATTATATACGCAGTACATTTATCCTCAGAAGATGTTAGATATCAGCATGTCCCATGTGAAATTGCAGTTTGCTTTCATGGATGAACCATGTGGCATAAATACACTTTCATAACCTATAAAAATGCACAGTGTTTACATTGGTGGGAATTTCTTTTACATAGCCGAGCCCAGTCCACATGCAGCATACGTGGGGTATGCAAAAATGTACAGAATGACTTGGCGTGCCATATCATTGGCCATTTGTTTACCATCTTCAGACCCACTCAATCTATCAGATGACTGCAGACCAAGATTAAAAACCAGGGCCTGTATTAGATTTCATCCTGCCTTGCTTTGGCCGTTTCACTGCAGGCATTGTTTACCTGCTATCTCCGCAGCCGCCTCCGATTCCACACCATTTAAACAGCAACAGTGGATCCACTGAGAATTGGTCTGGCCAAATGCCGTTCCATTCAGTGGGTTTCCTTCATCCTTATCTCCACCGTCATATAATGTCCTTTATTGTTTTCTATTCATAGCATTGCTGCTGTCTCTCTATAGGTGTTGGTGAAAGAGCACAAGCCTTTTGCTGTTTCGCTTCCTGTTGGATCACTTCCAACCACAGGCGAAATGTGAACAGCAGAGAGTGATGTAACGGGGAGGGAAATTCTAATTAAGGGTTTTCTCACAGACTTAAGACTTTGGAAGAGCATGTTGAGTGTTTTTCATGCACTCTTAAAAGCTCCTTTTGGGGCGTTTCTGCAAGCCAGTGCTGGATCAGTATATAACAGAACTAGAGATGGCACCAATCCGATAAACACGATCAGTATCACGGTGATGTTGGCATAAAATGGTGGATAGAATATCGAAGAGGAAAAAAATACAAATGGATTGGAAGATTGGAACTGGATTAGGAAACTTTTGGAACTGTAAATATTTGCGTGATTGTATTTTTTGTTAGAATTGATTTTTTATTATATTTATACTTTATATTATTACGTTTTCAGCGTTAATGGTTTTGCACTGTTCCTCTGGTCGGGTATTTATTCGCTGTGTGCGAGACTCACTTGCAGCATCATGAGTCTGATGCCGGGGTCCAGAGATGTGAATCGGAGTGAAACCACCAGGATAAACATGTCAGGGTGACGTTGTAGTTAAGTGATAGGTGCTGCTGCAGAGACGGTTATGTTCCAGTGTGATTTAGATGGACTGAAAAAAAAATTGGAGTGAAATTTACTCAAGAAAATTGTGGTGACATATTTATATATTTCTACACATAAAATCTTAGTAAATTAAACTAAGCATATTTGAAGTAAGGTTTACATGACACTGAGGATTATTCTCATAAAAAAGTAAGTGGATTTAACTAGGAGGTTTCTTTCTTTCTTTCTTTCTTTTTATAAGTAAATTTTACTCAAATTTGAGGGAAATGAACTACATAAATCTCAACACTCTAAAAAGTATACATCATCTAAACATTATCATTACTACTTAATACACACAAATAACTTTAATGGTTCCAACTAGAAGTAACACTCCAATGAGCAAGCTGTCGGACCTTGATGTGGATGGGCTACAACAGCAGAAGACCACATCAGGTTCCACTCCTGTAAGCCAAGAATAAGAATCTGAGGCTATCATGAAAACAGCCTCACCAGGCTTTTTTTCAGTTATAAACTGAAAAAAAAAAAACCCCATCAACTGCCCAGTTTCGGTAACTGAAGCTTTTGAGCTGTATGTGTGTGATTTTACGCGTGCAACTTCTGATTGGCTGATTGGATGCTGGGCTTTAATGGTAGCCCAGCCTCTATGTTGTATTAACATAATATAAAATAACCCAGCACAAAGACACGTCACTCATTTCGGTGACTAGGTTATGTAAATAATCCACCATTTTGTAGAGTGTTACTTATGCAGGGTCCTACAGAGTGGAGACTTACTTGCTGTGACTTTCCTTATGGCTTTAGCTGAGTTACACAATGAAGCTAACTTGTGAAAATGAAACAGAATGGTACTTTATCTCTTTCAGGATAACACAATAAACAAAAGCATCAGTTGCGTCAGTGAAGCTCAGACTAACCAGTTATTCCCTTCGATTAGGGTCCTTGAGCATGTTTTCATGTCTCTACTAATTCGATTGGATTGGCGCAACGTCAGATACAGTTCCACTCCACCATTTATCATACAGCGTCATGCAGCTCGCATCTGACTTTATCATTCTTAATTCCTCGTTATAAGCTGAACAACCTACTCACTTTATCCAATTTGTTGCCTCTTTCGAACTGTGACACTGACAGTTTGCCTACCTGGCATTGCCTACCTGGTAAGCTACATATATAAACACTGAAAAAGTATTTTTTACTAAATTTATGTTTTCTGATTTACAAAAATAAGAATACATTGCTGTTTTTTTCTTTAATACATTTTAAAACTTAGCACATTATATGTCATTTTCTCAACAAAAAAAAGTTACATTAGCTTATCTTTTTTTTTGAATGAACAGTCTGGAAAAAACAATGTGGTGTGAACAGGATGTTCAGATACATTTCTATTGAAAATTAACTGATATTAGCTGAAAACGGCTTTGGGTGCTTTTGACACAGTGTGTTACTGAGTAATAAGTACTGAGTAAAAGTTTATATTAGGTTTTGGACTTTGGACCCTGTTGCATTTATACTTGACCCAGGGCTTATTCTTCATACGTCACTTAACAAATCCATGATAAGATGAGGTATGCCAGCTTTACTAATCATCATCATTGCACAGGGACTAATCTGGTTCAGACATGTCGAGACTTGAAACCACGGTGAGTCATTCAGTCAGCCTAGCAACCTGATGATATTGGTTATAATCTGACTTGAAGGATCTGTCAAGAATTTTACTTAGGAATCTATTCGAGGATAGCTAAAATGTACTCCACTTATTACGGTTTGGCCATAAAAAAAAAGGAAGTGCTATTCAGAAGATTCTTATGGCTTGGCGTCCTGTCAGTGGTCAAATGATGCTAAGGTGCAGTGGCCTAGCCAGCAATGACTAATATATATATATAAATATAAAGATTTTAATAGTCTTAACAACAAATCATTGGTCAGAAAATTAACAAATGCACTCCTGAGAGCTCCTGCGCCACCATTTGCTCATTTACTTTTGCTACAGAACTGTTTGTTTGGGGAAAAAATGGGAAATTCACTTAAATAGTCTTCTTGTATGCAAAGGTAAAATCATGATAATGATTAAAATGTTTGATGTAAAATTCAAACTAACACATGTCTGAGTGTACAACATTTTCCAAAATATCTTCAGGGACGTTATTTTTTTCATGAAGGATTAGTCATTATTTGGTTTTCTGCCACATCTGATGCAGTCCATCAAGGGCCACAAGGCTTAAACATTTAAAGAAATCAAAGGGAAAAGCTTCCCTTTCTAGCTACTAACTTTCTTTATCTGTTTGTTTAATTCTTGCTAATTTCCTGAACAGTGATTTGTTGTTAAGACCAATAAAAGCTTGCCCAGGAGTGTGTGTGTGTATTTGTGTGTGTATTTGTGTGTGTATTTGTGTGTGTATTTGTGTGTGTATTTGTGTGTGTATTTGTGTGTGTGTGCGTGTGTGTATTTGTGTGTGTGTGCGTGTGTGTGTGTGTGTGTGGTATACAGACATTTTTTTCTAATCTAACTAGATTATCACGAATATCACATTTGTTGTGTAAATGCTTCTGCGAACAAATTCATGAATTAATATGTTTGTATCCAGTTTGATCAATGAAACTTGGTATGTTAGACTCTCTGGGCTGCTGACTTTACGGAGTGCCAGTGGAAACATGATGTCTTTCATACTCAGCTCTCAGGCTGTTCCTTTCTTTCGTCCTCTTCCTGTACCAGAGAGGTCTTTAAGAACACAACACACAGATAAGCACCTCTCATTATTCATTAAGGCAAGTGTACTTGCCAAATTCAGCACTGTAATAATCTCTTCACCCCCTTCATTCACAAGAAGAAGGATGAGCCTGTCAATTCCACCTGTACGTCTTACAAACTCTATATCAGAACATAGTTTTTTTTTGTGGTGGTGTCCTGTACTGTACATGCAGGTATCTGGTATGATACACAGGTGTGACATGGCAGTTTTTGTCGTCTAAGAACTGTAGCCAGGATTGAAAGAGGGGAGGAGATGATGAGAGACAGTAACCGGTTTCCTCCTTGGATAAATAAATGTATTGTATTAAATTCACTAGCTTGCTGTCATTGTCCAGTGTTAGGAATAATAATATCACGTCAGATCAGGGAGGCTACCGATTTCTCTTTCTGCTACATAGCAACATGAATATTTGTGTGCGTTCGTGTGTGTGTGTGTGTGTGTGTGTGTGTGTGTGTGTGTTTCACCCACTCCAACACTGAATCATGTCTTCAGTATAATGACCCATTTCACACCCTTGCTTTCCAGTCCTGAGCTTGTAAAAGCAGTAGGAGAAATGTTCCTGCCATGGAAAAGATCACTGCTCAGCTAATCTCGGAGGAATAGCTGTGTAAGGGAATGGTGAAAACCCATCCTACAGTTTCTTACAGGAAAAATTGTGTCCACTTTGTCCCTCTGTTCAGAGCATGCTGATGTTAGCTGTTGAACACGCAGAGCAAAGTTGATAAGGGTTGTTACAATATTAATATGAGTTTCACTTGGACACTATCCACCTTTTGAGACTTCTTGCATCACTAATGCTAATGAAATACAGATGTAAAAAAGGCTCACAAACTTCCTTACAATCATAATTCATTTTTTATGGCATTTGGCAGACTTCATATATAAATTCATATTATACTATAAATTAAGAGTTTCTAAGTTTTTTGCAGACTTTTAACTGTAAACATAAATTCCACAAACCCTGTAAGTAGATATTTATTTAACAAGAAAATTATTTTTAAAAATTACCTACATTATGTCTACAGTAATTTTGACTATTAACAGGAGATTTTTTTTTTAATACCTGAAATTTCCATGAAATCCTTTTTTTGTCATTAGACGCCAGTTGACATCATCTCAAGGCTTATGAACTTTAATAATGGCAGGTTCTACCACTCACAACAAAATTAGAAAATCATGGACCCTGACTGTGCTTCATGGACCCTTGGGCATCCCTGAGCTCCACGCTGAGAACGAGGCATACCCAGGGCCATTGCTTAACATTTGGTGGGCCTTATGCAACTTCAAATACAAAATTATTTTATATGCAAGAATGAACAGAATTAATACTTCATTATCTTGGATGAGGATGGATCTTACTGTTGTACTAAAATACTTTAATACTAAAATAACTGTTAACTTTAGCTTACACAGCTTTCAGTTAGACATGACTAGGAAATTAGCTAATTTTATATATAGTGAAGTTGAATTTGGCCTAAAAATGTACCTGCATCACTTTCAGTTGGTTCTAACGCTGTTGACGCCCCAGAATATTTCTTTATAGCACCTGAAAAATGACCGTTCTAGCATGGTGAAAGGTTTGACCTCAGGAAAATCATTTCTTCACTGGTTTATGATCGTCTGAGTTGAGTATAGTTTGAGAACATCTGTAGTTGATTGACGTTTCGACCACCTCAGCAGTGATCATCTTATCAGGCTACTG
Organism: Pangasianodon hypophthalmus; assembly: GCF_027358585.1. Lineage (NCBI taxonomy): Eukaryota > Metazoa > Chordata > Actinopteri > Siluriformes > Pangasiidae > Pangasianodon > Pangasianodon hypophthalmus. The sequence continues at coordinate 9,810,373 of NC_069727.1, forward strand.
TTGTCATAGCTAGTAGTTACAAGCTAGCAACTTAACAAGTGTTAGCGTATCACTTGTTAATCTAAATACTAAGTAGCTAGCCACTAACCTTTTCCATTTCCATTTATTTGCAGAATAATTCTGAAAGTGGGCAGAATTATTAAATCCAATTAATTAGCATTCATTTCTTAAAGGTCTTTTTGGTCTATTAGATATATAAGAATGCTTCATGACCACTGCTACTTCATGATCCTCTGCTGCTAGTTACGTTAGTTACTTAATTACGTTACATAAATTGCATTTTTTATTATTTTCACACCACAGAGGGACCCCCTGTGACTGCCAGATACATGTACCTTTTCGCCAAATGATAGTAAAATGTGCTTTTTTTGCATCTATTTTAAGATGCCCCCTGGTGGTCCGAAGGCTCTAAGCACCCACTTATACCAAGACACAGCCCTGGGAATAAATAAAACAAAAAATTTTTCTCGATTGACTTAAATTTAATAGAATTAAAATGCATCTTGTCTTTTTCTTCTGTTTTTTCCTCACTCATTTTCTTAAATTTAGTACCTTCTACTAGAGTTTATTGATTCGTTGTAATTCGTTTAATGTTGATTTTGTTGATTTGTTTAGTTACCCCAAGTGAGTGGAATGTATTCAGTTCTGTTTAGTTGAACATTAAAACATTAAATCAGATGGCAGATCAGTGGGCAGAAGCTGAATGCTAACAGCGTTACTTCTTTTCTAAAAACAGGACACAATAGTTTTTGCCTCCAAGGCTTCTGATTGGCAGTTGGAAGAGAAAGAGAAAGTATTGCACTGAACATTAGCAATGCACATAAAATGGTGGTATGAGTAAAATGTTAAGTTAAACATTAAATCTGCTTTCATATCTCACAGATTTTTTTCATGAGACTCCAGTTTTTTTTCCTCCCCCTCTTTGTGTCAGCAGGATTCTGTTCATGTGCATTGTCCTGAACAGTGTGACTCGGCTGATGTTGTTTCAGTGTGGTTATGTCTCACAGTCGGCCCTTCAGTCTAAGGGAGGAGCACATGTTGTTCATACCCTCAGTAATATTTTGGATTAAACAAGATGGATGAACTTTGGAGTGTAGTGCTGTCAGGCATTTTCCTTTTTCCAGATACTGTGCACAGACTTAACAAGATCCCACTTCCTTCATCCATAAAGAGTTAAACACTTTTACATTTACCCCAAGGGTGTCAAACTCAGTTTCTGCCCTGGCCTTGTTGGTCACAACTGCACACACCATTATACTTAACTATAAAAGTAATATGAAAGTGCTAATGTTCTTAAAGGAAACTGACTAGTGTATGTATTCGTCGATTAGTCTAAGCAACTCCTACTCAGGCAGATCAATTTATTCTACTGCTTAATGCAGTTTTTTTTTAAATATAGCAAATATTGAAAATGTAAAACACTGAAAAATGCTGTTTTCTGTTTTGAGGTTAAACTTAAACACACTGCTGCATCATTCTATGCTGTTGTTACTGTAAACGCATCCTGTTGTGTGTGAAAGCATTAAAATTTTTATTATTATTTTTTTTTAAAAGATCCAGACCTTCAGCTGGGTGTCAGATTACTCTGTTTTGCCACACTGGTGACGTAAATTTTATTCTTTTACGACTTTGTTACTAAGAAATCACACCTCCTTATCTCTTCCATGAAGAAGAAACATGCTCGGTGTCTTACTGCTTCCCTGTCACGCCTCGTGCTGATTGCCACACTGCTGTGCATTTGTCATGTTTAAAGTGAGTCTTAAAGTCGTTTGTGCTTGTTTATCTGATTTGGTTGTGTAACTGCACTGCCCACATAAAATAGATGTTGCATGTTAATTATTCCAATAAAGTTTGATTTAAATTATGGCAAATCACATTCTTTTAAAAGATGTCCTCATAAACCGTTCTCTCATACTTTTTACATGGTTTTTGTAGCTTACCAGAGTGCATAATAATTGTGTATATGTCGAGGCACAGCATGCTCGTGTTTTATTTATAGTGGTGAGAATTGTGTATTCATTAAAAATGGCTTTAGACTTGTAATAGCGTATAAGCAGGAGCTATTACAGGAATTGAACTCCTTAAATCTCAGTGTGGCTCTAAGTTAGCTCCAGTTTCTTCTCTTGAGGTTCCTTTTAAAGAGATGGTTTTTATTTTTGCCATTACTCCAGTCATTTTAATTTGAAAAGTATACAGACGTACAGATTCCCAATGATTGTATCCTTAGGTGATGTTGAAATTGGGTGTAGTCATACATTCCTGGGAGCGGTTTATGATCTTCAGGAAATGGCGAAATAGATGGATTCTGTTAAATATTATAAAGACCTTTATAATGGGAATTCATTTCCCTCGAAACCCCCTGCAGTGTCAGGAATGCATGGCTGAAATATAGCATGTGGCCGCTATTCAGATTATGATGAATATTTTATAATGATTTTCTAGCCTGTTTGTTTATATCATGCTCCCGTACTAATGCATGCAGCTGTACTTCAGTGTGTTTGAGTACAGATTCAGTTGAATTTTATTGGAGTTAGACTATATTCACATGCTTCTTTTTCATTCAGTTCTTCTCAGACCTGCTTTGTTTTATGGAGCTTTCATACCTGTTAATTCATGATCAGGGCAAAATTGAGGTTTTTTTTTTTTTTTTTTTTCTTTTTGAGTGGTTTCACACTGCACATAAGCTAAAAAAAAATTGTTGGCTGAGGGGGTGTCTACAGCTGAAAATGAAAGCTTGTATAACTTTTTCATTCATTTTTTTGGAAATACAGCAATGAGAAAAACAAGCTAACTACCCTTTGCCATTTGAAAAAAAAAATCCCCAAAATCCTCAAAAAATCTACCGAGCACGGAGAACATGGAGCCAGCGCTCAGTAAATGATAAGATATTTATATAAATAACTAGTTTAAAAGGTTTTGTGTGTGGTTTTTTTTTTTTTTTTTTTTTTGTGTTTTAGTCAGTCCAAATATCCAGAGCACCTCACATTTCTGCAGCACTACATCTCTGTCCTTTGGCTCAGTTTGCACCTCACATCTACAAAAAAGATTCCTGCAGCCCGAAATGCACAGCATTCTGGGTTCACTTTATACAGCTGCTTCTGTTCAGGGTCCAAATCTGCGCTAGAGTTTGGAATCGGGCCAAAGGTTAGAGGTTCTCACCTGCCAAAATTAAACCACACCAAAGCCGAAAACTCCCCAGGATTCAATTTAAACACTGCATGTGGAAAAGCATCTTGGAAATGTATCTTTTAATACTTTTATGTGTTGATTTGATGCAAACAATGGCTACTTTCCTTCCTCCATTGGGGACAGTGGATGATTTCTTTGCCTATCAACCTGAGGATTAATGCTATAGCTGATGAAGATTAGTCTTGTGTTGTTTTAAATGAAATATGTTTTTTTTTTTTTTTTTTTTTAATGTCCTACCAGAGTACCTAATTATTGTCAAGCACTATGTACAGTATATGCTGAGGAACAGCTTTAGACTTGCAGTATAATGGCTTTATACCAGAAGCTGTTACAGGAATTGAACCCCTTAAATGTCAGTGTGGCTGTCAGTTAGCCTTAATGGGATATCAGTACCTGACCCTGACTCCTTCCATCCTACGGACCTGCCTGGTCCATCCTGGTGCTCTACTTCTGCTTGGAGCTTCCTTCACCTGAGAATCACTGGCTGCTGCTGAGGATAGACTGACATGGGTAGCCTAAAGATTGCTGTGAGATTGCTGTGGATGGTACCACATGGATACCCTAAAGATGGCTGAGGACAGTCTCACTTGGAATGCCTTAATATTGCACTTACTGAAAATAGTTTGAGTCTCATCCATTCTACAGTGGATAACTTTAGACCCTGATGCTTGTAATGAGGATCCTTTCAACACACTCAGCACTGTTTGCCTTAATAGTATACAGTTTCGGAAGTGTAATGAAACATAATCACAAATCACATAATCGTATCACACAGAGGAGGATGGGTTTTTCTTTTGAGTCTGGTTCCTCTCAAGGTTTCTACCTCATGTTGGATCAAGGAGTATTTCCTTGCCACTGTTGCCTGTGGCTTGCTCATTAGGGATCTAAATCTACATCCGGATTTCTGTAAAGCTGCTTTGTGACATTGTCCATTGTTCAAAGTGCTACATATACAGCATAAACAAACTGAACTGAACTGAAGTCTAAGGTGCCACTAGAAAGTAACTTGGCACTCATTCTAATGTGAGAAAGTGGGAAACCTGGCAGTTATGTGTCACTAGTCTTCCAATAAAAAGCCATTCTTCTGTTAGTCCCTCTTTTCTCTAGGTGTGTGATCTCAACCAGTCCTCTTCCAAGAACTCTCTTACACCTCATTAGCTCTTAATCAGAGCTCATAAAACATGCCTTTGCTTCAACCGATGTCCGGTCTGTCGCTAGTGTACGCATGTCCAATAAAGCTCCATCCTCTCCCGACGGTACAATAAGAGGTTAATTAGAGGATTAAGCTGCTGCTCTGAGAACAACAGTAGATGCAAATCCTAATCACCAAAGTAGAGCTGAGAGTCTGTTGAAACGGAGCTCTAAACTCATTCTCCTTCACTGTCAGTTTTGATGTAATGGCAACATAAAGGCAGCGTCCGTGAACCATGTGTGTGTATAAAAATAGAGTGTTGACTTCCTGAATATCCACCGCTGGTTCAGGTAAGCTCTAAACTGTTATGACAGTGTTATGATACGTTATAAAAGGGAAACTCAAACTCAATTCCACCTGATTGTATTGATAAGTTATATAGCCTATATACATGAATATCTATTCAGTGATAAACAAATGACAAGGGTCACATTAACTGTTAAATCCCAGAGAGTGATTTAAACACCAAGTACAATAGAATAAATTTTAATACTACTTTTGGTATTGGTTCTTGAGAGTTAAACATTAACATAAGGTCAAATGTAGAACTATGACTAGATTGGCATGCATCATGGAGCTTTAGTAATCACAGAATGCGTTGAATTTCCACCATAAATGATGAAATGATGAAGAATTAGTAAAGTATAGAGTGGAGTTGAGTTTAGAAGAGTGTCAATCTTTTACCCGTGTCTCATGCGATAGTCTGGACGCTTCACATTAACTCCTGATGTGCAAATGAGTTCTGGTTAATGTTCTGAAGGAGTATCTGAAGTTGGAGTTACTCAGTTAGGTATTAGTGCTGAGTAAATACTTTCCTTCTGATCATACAGTTTGTTTGTCCTGGTTCAATTTACTGGTTTAAACCTGAGCTCAAGGGGATCTGGTGCTCAGTGGTCATTTTTATGTCAAACTTTTACTGCACTATCAGGTAAGTGGAACAAAAAGAGGTAAGTGGTAACTGCTGTAGATTCGAAAAGTAGGCTGTGTTTTGACTCAGGCGAGTCTGCACCCCTGTTAATCTAGGTTAATCCATCTGTAATAAGCATTGAGTGTTTTAATCAGCAGAATACCCCAGACAGGTCTGAAAGTTGAGCACTTGTTCAGAGAATGGTGCTAGTCTGTGTGATTCTGTTTTGTCTACATCTAAGATCTATACAATTGTTGGATGCAGACTGGTGCTTGTAGTCAGCTTGTAGTCATTTCTTCAGCCCTCAGTGCAATACTAAGTTCCGTAAACCATCAAGACTTCATGACTGTAAGTATTCGTGATGATGTTTCCCACGACTTTGAAAAATACTTTTGCTCTGAGGTGAAATTGTGTGGGATTGTGTGCAATATGCCATCGTCCTATCGAGCCCCCTACCGATCGCAATTAACGATAGTATTGCCTGTGGCTCTGAGGCGGGCAAGAAGGGGGTGTGGCCAGACAGACAAGTTTTGTGTACAAATTACATCATTACATCTCAAAAAAATACTGGAAGCTGGTTATGAGGTGGCTGTAGCTGCAGTCGTTACGTATACACATACACAAATACACTGACTTGACAGGCATAAAGAGAAGCCTGCTTCTTCTGATAGTTTGGTTGTTGGTGTTTTTCTGTTGTTTGCAGAGCAGGAGAACCTTGCCTTACAAAAGTGTTCTGACCTATAATACTGACCCATCCTTAAATACTATTCAGAACTTTCAGAAGTGAGAATAAGCTCAACACTTGATTCACATAATTGGTGTATGCATCAGGAAAAAAACCCCAAAAAGAATGTGATTTGCTCAGCCTTGCAGACTTGCTCTCAGTATAATCGTTTCTGCCTGTGCTGTGAGCTGATTGTAAATGAACTGAGAACAGGGGCGAAGCTTCACGGCCCTCTTTGGAAACCCATGGCTAAGACAGCAGGAGAGTGTTTAAGAAGTGTTTCCCGCACCCGACTCTCTGCTTCCTCAGCAGGGAATGGCCACCATGATGGTTCAGACAAGTTAGAGATCTTTCTGATACTGACATTAGTCATGTTTACATGGACACTTTTTGTTTCAATCGGAATGAAATCAACCAGATTGATTAATCCGATCGCAGTGTTTACAAGAACGCTGAATAAAGTAATCGGGTTGATATGTGCGTTTACATGACAGAATCAGATTTGATCTTCTGACATGCACACAGTGCATGAATACAAGGCTCCGAAGCAAGGACTGGTGGGACAACGTCGTCTTGCACCACTTCACAGACGAGGAGTGGAAGGAGAATTTTAGGATGACACGACAGTCATTTATGACACTATGCTCAGTGGTGGAGGGGAACATGGCACCTGGTGAGGCTACGGTCAGAGCCCCAATACCGCTGACAGCCGTGCGTCATACGTCATTACGTGATTTGTACGTCATTGCACATGCGCAGAACTATCTGGTTTCATTTTCAATCCGATGAAGTGTTTACATGTCCTCTCCATCGGATTAGAAAAGGTTTAAACCACCCCTTACGATCCGAATCGGTTTTGGCCAATTCATTCCGATTGACGTGTTTACATGTGACTTTTTAGATCTGATTGTGCTTCTAGTCCAGTTACGATCGGATTATTAGTGTCCATGTAAACGCAGCTACTGACTTGAAATCATGGCACTGTTTCTCCTTTATATGTGGAATGATGACCAGTTTATCAGCTCACAAAGGTCTAAATATCGGTAGACCATGAATTTTAGGTGATGTGTGTAAAATTACATTATTTATATACTTTATCCACAGGGGAAAAAAAAACTTCTTGTGAATGATTTGCAAAGAAGATTTCTTTTGATTGTTCAAGTTACACATTTACTAAGATTGTAGTACAGAAGTCCAGAAAAGCCAAGCAAAAAGCCAAATTCCTTCTTTGTAATTTTATTACAGTTAGTTAGTTATTGGTATTGGGAACAGGGAATAATCATAGATAGATTATTCAACAACAAACAAAAATATCCATTGATATTTGTTACAGCCATCATTTATAAGCCACATTTAAGACGATTATTCAATTATTTGTTGTTTAATGTAATATATATATAAGTTTTTAGCAGCCCTAGCTTATTAATTGTTGTTGTAATATTGGCATTTGTAGTCGTGATTTAGTTCTTTTTTCTCTTTTTGGTCTAATGGTATCGTGTATCCCATCATCCATCAATTAGATTATCACAGACCTGTGTTTGTGTGTTCGTAAATCTTCTTACAAGTCCTCTTTGAGGTTCTGTGGGACAAGGCAAGGAGAAAGTATAGAGTTAACAAGGCAGAAAACTGCTGCTTAACTGTCTGAGGGAGAAGCACCAAATCCTAAATAAATTGGCTTTATTATTCAGTGGAGTTCACAGGAGCTGCGTGGTACAATTATAATCCTGCCCCTAGGAACAGTCGTGGAAAAAGTACTGAGAAATTGTAGTTAAGTGAATGTACCTATACAGGCAATGTGTCAAAATCTTCCTCGACTAAAAGTGGACGTAAAAAAGTTGCTACTTTTTCAATGTACTCAAGTACTGAAAAGTAAATGCCTTTAACAGATGAGACTGAGTTGTTGTCCTGTTGTATAAGAACTAAGCTGTTTTGCCTGAAAACATCATTCAGTCTTTGTAAGTTTGTTGGTCCTACATAACTAATGCAATGTAGTTTGCTAATGAATTAATCAGAAGTAAAATATCTGGTAAATAAACAATATTTACAATTAGCTAGGAATTGGCTTGCTTTGCCTAGCTGATTGTGTTAGCTACGGGAATGGATGCTAGTCTATCCTGGCATTAGCAAAGAAAACAGGCTAACTTAGTTACATATATCCAGTTAATGATAATGTTAAATTTACCTCAACATCCTCAACGGAGATGCCTCATTTTAAACAAGGCTTTGTTTAAAACCTCACAAACATTTAACTGAGATAGGGCCAGGAGCACTCATCCTCAAGTTCAGCACTGCAGTCTGGTGGATTATCCATCATTATCAAACACCATCATTATCAAACACGGATAGCAGTAGCATTTACTACATTGTGTAGCATGAGGAGGTCACTGCAGATAATGAATTGGGATTCTTAATAGTTTTTTCTACACTGATGAACCTGATTGGATGCTCTAAACCTAAAAATAAAATAAATAATGTAAATAAAATCTTCGAGCTTTATCACAAATAGGTCTAAATAAGAACGTAAGGAAGTAAAAAGTATGTGTTTATTCTTGGAAATGTAATTAAGTAAAATACAAGTATTCAGTATACAAGTATACAGTTTCAGTGACACCCAAGTAAAATATAAACACCCCAAAACAATACATAAATATTAACGAAGTACAGTTATTCGAGTCTTTTCCACTTGTGCCTAGGCAGGGCTGTGTACAGTCAGGCACCACAGCGCATGATCTGCTCCTCTTTTTACAACAGATGAAAGGTTAAATTCTGCGTCACTGTTTGCACACTGGGGTGGGTTGATGTTTTCTGTTTGCTATGGACTTTATTCCGTCGATATCAATGAAAGTATCTCAAATATGTGTCGAGTCAAAGGCAAAGTCTTTCATTCTTAACTGCCAGGATATAAATCATCCACCAAATCATATTGCTCAAAGTCTTTCCATGTACTGCACACCTTAACGTAAAAAGTTACTACTTGGGCCTTTGTATAACTGCACTGATCCAATGTGTTGTTTCATGAGTGTTAGTCGTGTTTTATTTGAACCTTAAAGTTCAGATCTAAGGTTGAAGTTAGGATGGAGGGAATTCTTTTATTTTATTCTGTTAGTTCATACCGCACAGCTAAGAGCCATAATATTTTGTATACACAGTGTAAGCATATAGAACTTTTATACTTTTGTATATTTTAGAGAACATATTCAAGTCATTCAAGTCTCATTAATATTATGCAAATATATTATTATCTACATTGCCCATAAAACTCATAGGGTTTGTTGAAAATAGTCTTACAAAAAATGTTAATGTGACATCATATGCATAACACTGATACATTTCTAGATATATTATGTATAATAATGTAATATATTAGCGATGATTATGGTTTTGAAAATTGCTCTGTGCTCTCCCTGAAAGATTAAACAAGGTTAGAAGATATGCAAACTGTCTCATTAATGCGATGCATGTACAGGAAGTGAGACACTTTGCAATTCAATATGAATTCAAATGTCGCATCTGTAATGCTAGAATTGCTTAAAGGTGCAGTTTGTATTATTTTAATAATGAAACTCTATGACAGCTTTGAAAAGATGATGTTGAACATTGCTTTGCATTAGATGCTGCTAGTATGGTTGCTAGAGAGCACTGAGAATGAATAACTGTTTGGAAATGCGCTGGTTGCATGCTGAACTCACCACTGTCGGGAAACACTTGTCATTGTTTCTCCACAAACCATGGGATTACTGCCGTCAATAATTTCCTCATAATATACTGTCAGCTCAGATTCAGTGTAATCAGATTCAGATTCTGGCTGTTCTTCTTCCTTCCAGTTTGAAATCTTCTTACTGTCCAATATCAAGCATTATCACTCAAGTCTGATCATTTCCTTGTCAAAAGAACCGTAAGGTTCTGCAGTTCAATATCTTATGCATGGGTTTATTGATAGTCATTGTTGTACTTTGCTTTTCAGACAGAATGCCGGACGCAGAAATTGCAGAAATATGATCCGCTTTGTATACCACAATGTGGAATATGTACTACACCAATTGCTAATTTCATAATCTCTGTATAATCTATTATATTAGGAGTGACACAGAAAAGTATGAGTGACAAAAAAAATCACAACACAATTCCCGAAGACATTTCCTTCTTTGATTTCCTTCTGTGGTTGTTGTGTTCATACAAATATGAAAGATCACCTTATTTTGACGTCTTTTTTTTCCAGCCTAGTCAGAAGTAGTAGCTGTAGGCTGACCAGCTCCCCTGCTGTGTAGATGTAATGCCAGAATATAAAACAAGGTTGCTGAGAATTACATCTAACCAAAGGCTGTAAAAAAAAAAAAGACAAACTGCTCAATTTACCCGTTCATGCTTAAATTATTGATCTTGAATATTTTCTCTTTTTGTCTCTTTTATTTATTGTGTGATGTATGCATTTTGATTCTGTCTAAATTAAAAGGTATTATGAAGTAAAAGGCTGAAACAGTATGCCTGAAATAATAATAATCTTGCAATGTACAACATTTTTTAACAGTTTAAGTTTGTTAATTTACAATAATGCTGTGAAGAGATTTGGAGTTGTTCTTATATTTTCCTGAACCATGAAAAGTTTGTAATTGCTCAGTTCAGCATCATATGGATGTGATGTATCTGTGACAAGCAACAGCTTCATAATCCACTTATGAGTGTTCACTTGACAGACAATTAAGGTGTTCACTTGACAGACAAAATGCTCCATTCTACAGTCTTTACTTCAAGTATATTATATCTCTGGTCTTTTCATTTCACAGGGAATAGTGGATGTGCGGAATTTGGCACTTGTTAAGCTTGCATTACTTAGTCTTTGTTCCAAAGAAGTACAGCCTTCATGACTAATTCTGTGTCGGTCAAAGCCTTTGTGTGTGTGTGTGTGTGTGGAGGTGGTACATGACTTTCTTTGATGTTGAACACAAAGACTGTGATTGGGGTTAGCTGGTCTAAAGGCTTTGCTCAGAGACACACAGGTAGAGCCTGTGGAGCTGGGACTATGCTTGAGCTGATCCATGCTGCTGTTTGGAGTCTGATAGAGTGGTTTTTTTTTTTCATGCCAGAGAAACTTGCTGTTAGAGTGGGTGATGTGACAAAAATATCATCTCACGATTCTCGAATGTTGATATGTTTTTTTTTCCTCCATTTTCTCCCACCCACTAGCTAACTCTCCTTTATCACATGACAGCTACCAACCAGAGAGGGTGAAGGCTAACACGTGCTTGCTCTGAGACACGTGAAGTGAGCTAACCACATCTTTTCAAACTGCTGAGTAACAGAGCAGCATAGCACATTAGGAGGAAAGCTCTATCCGCCCTATTCCGCATACATGAGGTTACAGACGCCCACGACTGGCTAGTGTCCCTGTGATTGACAGGAGAGGGAGAGTATGCCCCTCCCACCCAGACAGCATTGCCAGGTTTGCTCCCTTGGGTCCGGGCCATGGATGGCTGTGGCATGTGTATAACGATATAGAAGTTTTGCTAATGAAGCTTCGAGCAAAACATTAGTCTCATGATTTTTAAAAACTGTTTAATGATACTTTATTTAATGTCTACAAAAATGCATTTGTTTGTAAAATTAAATTAAAAAACAACAGTTTTCTTGAAAAAAAAAGAGAAATTAAAAATCTGTAAAAAGTTTAAAATTTTAAAGATTAAGTACAAAATTCTGATAATAAATCAGTTTGTAGATTTATAACATGTAAAAGTTAATTTAAGAGAAGATTACAATATTCACAATATCACAGAAAAGCATATTGTGACATAATATGCTTTTCTGTATACAATGACTATATAATGACATTGTGACATAATATGCCTTTCTGTATATAATGACTATACAGTATTATGCTTATTTCTGGAATAAGATTACAAAGTAGCTCTATTAGCTGTGCAAAGCAGCACAACATACTGTAGTTGGTCTTGCAAAACAGATTATATCTTTCCTCACACAACATGAACACCTATTTTAGAGCACCCATCGTCGACACCCATCCTTGTTAATTACAGCTATATTTAGAAGAGACAGTTTTATTATAGACAAGCCTCGTCAGATTCTGTCTTTCACATAAAGACAGACAAAGAGAGATTTTTGTTTGGGTGAGTTCTTTTAAAAATGCCTGCATAATATGAAGGGGTTAGTTTTACAGTTTGTATATAGACCTTAGAAGTGTAGCTCGGTTCAGTTAGAATTAGGACTAAGGTGAGAATAGAGATACATAACATCCACATATGGCATAATTTAAGACAGGTGAATTCACAGAAGCTCGTCTCATAACTGAACACGTTTGGAGTGAACTGGACTGCACTTCAGACCTCCTCACCCATCATCAGTACCTGACCTCACTAATGCTCATGTAGCTGAATGATCACAAATCCCCACAGCCACGCTCCAAAATCTAGTGGAAAGCCTTCCCAGTATAGTAGAGGTTCACAGTGGAGGAGGACTAAATCTTGAATGAGATGTTCAGAAAGCACATATGGCTGTGATGGTCAGGTGTCCACACGCTTTTGTCCATATAGTGTATTTGAAAGAAATGCAGCAACATCCTTTTATAGCAAAATACTTAACTGTGTCTTCATCAGAATCAACGTGTCAGGCTGATCTGTGTAAGTATTGTAACGTGTATGAGTAGTTTATTAAGATAAGATAAGATAAGATAAACTTTATTGATCCCACAGTGGGGAAATTCACTTATCACAGCAGCTCACAGACAGTTAAAGTGCAGGTATTAAAGACTAACGATAGCAAGAAAGAAAAGTTAAATATGAGAAAATATCAGCAAAAGTAAAAAAAAAATAAATAAAAATTATGAATTAAGATAGAAGAACATTTACAATTGCTACCCTAACCTTACCCACTTCAACTTTCCACATGAGCTGGCTTGTCAAATTTTTCCAAACTTGACACCTTGCTGCTTTAATACACGGACTTGGCTGAAAGATTGAACCTGACTAAGCGCTGTGTTCAGTGTGGAATTCTCCATCATGGGTGCAGCGCTTAAGCCGATAATAATAGACGGCTCTTTTCATCCCATGCTTTAATGTTGCTATAGTAACTCTCCACAATAGCTCCACCATTCACCTGTTTTAAGATCTCGCTCTCTCTCTGGTACGTGCGCATGCCTGCTCTTTCTCTCGTAACACACAATACAACACTCAGACACAGCACACGTGAACACTGGTTTTTGTCTCTTCGGAAACCGCACCCCACCCTCATTACCAGTGTGTCTTTTCTTGTGTTAGGAAAGTGTGATGTGACAGGAATTCTACAGAAATGTTAAGACACTGCCTTGGGATGGACTACAACATTCACGTCTCTGCCTTTATGTTAATTTGTGTAGCTGTGTATCTATGGAAAGGCTTATCTTCTAGTAGAATGATTCATTAAGTATGATTTCATCACTAAATGTTTCATGAATCATTTGATGTTATGGAAAAAGGGCCCAGTTAGTCAAAATGTCCATGATGCTCCTGCTCCACCGTCAGAATGGAATCACATGGAAACCTTGTGAAGGGTTTCCCCAGGCTGTCACATTGTCTGGCATAATGGATACTCTGAGATCACTGATGATTAAAATGTAAAACCAAATGCATATACAGTATGTCATAATATACATATCTGGTACATCCCTCTTATTTTGACAGCAACACCAAGAAGTGTATCAGTGCACATTGTGCACCACCCCTGCTGTAAAGCCATACACTGTCATAAACATTGTTTTATCTGCAGTTGATACAGAAAGAGAGAGAAGTTTGAGAGTCTTACAGACTTTACAGCAGGGGTGTAACACAATCCACTTATCTCCGCCTATATCTGTATCTGTTTAGTGCTCAAAATATTTCTATCTACAGTATATCTGTATTCAGATTGAAAAAGGAAATGGGTGTGCTCTAGACTGTAAGGTTTATTTATTTTTTATTTTTTTTTATTTTTTATATATTATTATATTTTTATGTGAACCTACCACTATGTCCCTGGAAAAGACCTGGGGAAAAGAAGTAAATAAGTACAAGTTCCTCAGCAACATCGATCCAGTTCATAATCAACCTCAACCAGACTGTGGAACTTCCTGGAAAGCTTCCTATCTAATGTGATTACTAAGAAAATGGACTGTCTTTCAAAACAAGGATGTCTTTCCCAAATCAAGGAACTGTTGTTTATCATTGACGATGATATTTTCTCAGACGTCATTCATTATTTGGATTTATTACATTGCAGAAAGACCTGAAAAGCTGACTCAATATCAAAATACACTCTGAAGCTGGGTGATTTTAAGCAGCATTTCATTGTAGCGCCTCATGATTTTTCGGGTAGGATTTATTTTTAATAATGATGGAGGACGTTCTTTTAAAAACACACAATGAACTCAAAAGTTAATATTTTTAAAAAATTCATGAAACGGTTATTTTTTTGAGAGCTGTGGAGTGGCGGCTCAATAAATAAATACTTATTTTATGAATTTTGGGCTAGTTTGTACAGAAATGTGGTAGAAATATTAGTTTTGGGCTCAGTAAAGCAGAATTTAGGTCAGGATACTGGAGCAAACCACTGATTTAAAAAAAAAAAATCACACGCCTCTTATTTGTATCACGTTAATGAATGTGGGTTTTGTCCAGCAAGCGTCATACTCGCTTCTTTACCATGTATGGAGCATGAAAGTAAAATCTCCCACTCGGATGTGTTTTTGGTGGATCCTGTGGGATTCCCGTCCTGATGCACACTTCTAGTTTTAATCAGATACCCAGTGAACCTTTCTGACAGGCTTACTTAAAAAAAAAAAAACGGGAAAAAAAAGTGTGCCTCCTATTTGTATTTGTGTAGAACATCTGTAATAATGTCCACGCCTAGAATATGTGATGAGTGTTGTAAGTCTTTCCTGTTCTTGCTACTTTGGTGAGGTGAGATATTTCCATTTGATAAATTTGTTACTTAATAATCAGTCAAAACTGAACTTCTGAAATATAATTAATGAATTGTATAATATTCTCTTGCTTGAATATGTCACATAGTGGCGTCTGTTTCTGTTAGCGCATTTGTTTAGGAACAAGCTAAGTAATTGAATAATCCATGCTAATTAGCTTTTTGCGTTGGTGCTCGTCAGGTTGTTTGGGTCAGTCTAAGCTGTGGTGTCACGGCTCAGTCTGTGTTTGCCGTGACTCACAGAATAAAGGTAAGCCGCTACCTCATCAATCTTTCAGCATCCTCCGTCAGCGTGTGCCAGCCAGGTGTTTCTCTCTCTCTGTCTCTCTGTGTCTCTGTCTCTCTCAGCCTCGAGGCTCCTTCACATCCCCTGTCCTTTCAGCCTTTCGGCGTGTTGCACAGGTATCTGCTGCTCCAGAGTCACACGCTATTGTGTTAAGCTTTCATTAGTGTCTGGAAGCCTCACCACATAAACAGTCCAAGAGTATCAAGATCAGACTCAGTGTGTTTGAAGTTACAAGTTTCAGTTCATCCTATCATTGAGTTTTGTGGCAAAGATTCGAGACAGTGCGTCTAGTTAAAATGATGTATGTAATCCAAATGTCATTTGACTTCTGATGCTGAAGATGAAGCCTTAACATCAGTTTAAAGCAAGTTCTTAATTAAAAATCTAGTATGAGGAACTATCTTTCCTCTTCGGTCAGGCATCTTAGAGATTTTGCTTGTATGAAATAATGTACAATGTCTGTATAGTCCAGTTCTTCACCCAGACATCATCTAATTTGTTAGAAAAGCAAGGACATATAATAAGAATGAGAATAAGATTAAGACAAATATGTAACTTTTAATTAATATAGTGCATTTCTTGTACAAAAAAGTGATAAATGCATCAGTATTACACTCACCGTCTACTTTATTAGGAACACTTGTACACTTACCCATTCATGCAGTTATCTAATCAGCCAATCATGTTGCAGTAGCACAATGCATAAAATCATGCAGATACAGGTCAAGAACATGAGGTAATGTCCACATCAGACATCAGAATGGGGAAAAAATGTGATCTCAGTGATTTTAATCGTGGCATGGATGTTGGTGCCAGACTGGTTTGAGATCAGCAGTTTCTGAAATACTCATGAGATTTTCACACACAACAGTCTCTAGGGTTTACACAGAATGGTGCGAAAAACAAAAAACATCCTGAGTGGAGGTTCTGCAGGCTGAGATTGGTCAAGAGGTCAAGTGCATCAGTTGTGTGTATCAGTATTGATAAATACATCAGTAGTGTAGTAGTGATAAATACATGATTAATGATACATCAGTAATACATTATAAATACATAATAAATCCGTTAGTAATACCTTAATGTATCAGTGTTTAGTTAAATATAGAAAAATTGTAAGCTTGATGAGTAAGTCAGACTCTGTAATTGGTCAAATTCTGTGCCATGATTATAACATTAAAGTTTAACAGAAACATAACTGAATTTGATTGTTAAACATTTACATTTTTTGTCTTCCGGCAGATATAATCACAAAGAAATAGCTTTTTGAAATTAGTTTTGTGACCAGAGGTGGTGTAAAAGCACTGTATAGCAATACTGTGAATCAAGAGAATGCCAGTTGAATTAAGAATTCAGTTCATGTGCATTGGTGTCCTCTGAGATTGAGCTGAGAAGTGTTCTCATAGGAACGGTCTCGCTTTCCCAAATGCCTAAACAATGTACATACTGGCTGCTTGCCGAAGTGTTCCCACGACTGAGCTTGATGAACGTTTCAGACCAACAGTGTCTGTGTGAAAAGAAGCAGTAGCAAGATTCGTGTATATCTAAATAATGTGCAGCCTTTATCATCTCTGACTTCGGGCGTGGAAGTGTGAAAGTACTATAAATAGTAGCAACGATGTCTGTTTTGTCCTGCTGTTTACAGATCTTGTCCATTGTGCATGTATAAAAACTGTCATAGATTTAGTCAGTAATCTTACTAATATAAGTGTAACAGTAGCAATGCATGAACATTTAATACTTTTCCAAAACTGGGCTTTTCAAACGCAGTGAACCAAAGCTTTCTGTCACCACTCTTAATTTCTCTACTGAGTTTCTTGTTCAACAAAGATGTCTGATTAACTGATCTTCCAGAGACCAGGATACAATCTCTCCCTCTTTACACCCAGCTCAATTATTCACTTCTGGTGCTGGTTGGGTTACAGTACGATGAAAGGTGTGTGCTGAAATTCTCCAGAGACACCACCATATCGCCCCTCTATTCTACACTTACACTATTATGGCCCTGTAGATGTTTCTTTCACAGAACCTATGTCCCTGCTGATTCATTCAGTTTCTCCAATCAGCCAATCATGTAGCGGCTACAGCAATTGAAGTTTAGAAAAAGACCAGGTGATGTTTTCAGCTGTCCATTTTCAGTGAGTCTGTACCCACTGTAGCCTCAGATGCCTGTTCTTGGCTGACAGAAGTGGAACCCGACGTGGTCTTTTGCTGTTGTAAACCATCCAACTCAAGCTTCGGCATGTCGTGCATTCTGAGAAGCTTTTCTGCTCACCACATGTTTTTAAGAGTGCTTATTTAGGCAGTCGTGGCTCAACAGTTAAGGCAATGGGTTACTGAAAGAAGGGTGGGGGTTCAAGCCCCGGCACCACCATGGGCCCATGAGCATGCCCCTTAGCCCTCTCTGCTCCAGGGTGCTGTATCAGACCCTCTTACCTCCACTTTCTAACCAGCTGGGATACGTGAAGAAAAGTATTTCACCATGCTATAATGTATATGTAACACATAAAGGCTTCTTCTTCTTCTTCTTCTTCCAGTTAAAGCTCTTGATCTGTATCTGACCTGCATGATTTTACACATTGTGCTGCCACCACATGATTGGCTGATTGGATTACTGCATGAATGAGTAGGTGTTCCTATTAATGTGGCAGGTGAGTGTATGTAAAAGGAACATTATGTTGAAATTATGTTGAGGCATTGAAGTGATAAAATATTTATTCTTCTTGGAATAAATCACTTTTAATGTTTTTTTTTTTCCCTTCAAATTTGATTCCTGGTAGTGTGCGAGTTACATTTGTAACCCTAATAAGCAGTGGTGTGGATACAACTACACAGATTATTATTATTATTATTATTATTATTATTATTAGTAGTAGTATTATTATTATTATTAAGGGTTTTATCATCATTAATATCTATACAGGGAACAGGCTAGGGACTAAATCGGGGAATTCTTTACCCAAAGGTAGAGGAAATAGAGGAAAACTAGGGGGGAAAAAAAGCCTTTTTTTTTTTTTTTAAAGGCTGTACTTTTTTGAGACTAAGGAAAGTGGTGTCCATGGAAACTAGGCTCAGTGCTAACGTGCAAGCTTGGAGGAGGAATGCTGCTTGTGAATTGTGAATGCATGATCACAGTTAATTTGAGGTAAATTATTTATAGTCAGTTTTTTCTTGGAATTGTATGGCACTAATAATGTAGCAGTTAAAAATATACAAGCTTAAGGTAATTTTTTCATGTAATATATTTCAAAATATAAAAATTTTAATCGCATTTAAAAAAAAAAAAAAAAATCCCCCAAAGGAAACTGTGCACCTGTCACAGTCTTGCTGGAGACGGATCACTTTTCTTTGAGCTTCTCCTATGATACGATGAAGTATTTCATGCTTATTTGCTTCGTGCTTTATTATTAACTGCTTCCTAAGTCCCACCATAATGTATTAAATGGGTTAGTCGGTCATTAAAGTTACACTGGTGAATTATTAACAGAACTATAAACAGAGAGAAAGTATTGTTAGTGGGATTGCCATGCTCCATACACAAAAAATCTGTTAACACAGTAAATATCATGGATTAAAGTTGTCAGGCATCATGACAGTCTTCCATCATATTGACTCTTTAATTTTAAGATTGATCTAAAGGTCACTGAGTTTAGTCAGGATGATGTTAGAGAGCTCCACAGGTAGGGTCCTCTAAATCACAAAAAATCATATCTTACTACTAAAATCTCTCTTACGTTGCATTAAAAGTTCTTAACTAAGAGTTTTTCCCTAAAACCTCCTTACAAAACTGCTAAGAGAAACTTTTTCTTAAGGGGCAGGGTCGACCCCGTTGCTACGGGTGACTGCATTTTGTTTCAGGAATGAAAATCTAGTACACAAATTCAAAAAAAAAAAAAAATACAGGAAAGAGAACATTAAATACATTAAAACACTAATCTAAATGCTCACATTTTATATGTTCAGCAAAATGTCGACATAAACACACGTATAATGCATAATACAGTATGATTTCTATTCATAAGGCAGAGAAATAGTTTTCGATATTGACACTACCATTAGATCTGTTGTGATGCGATGCATTTTGATTCGATTTAGTAACCCCTGTTCGGTATATAAGACCAGATCTTTCAGAATCCTGCTTAGACCTAGTGTTCATGTGTGAATGACGATAATAAATTTGTTCTAAATTATTTTTATTTTTAAATGGATGCATTGAGCTGAATTTTATATATAATTTGGCCAGGAAATTAGCAAGAAGAAGCTTTTCCCTTTTGATTTCTTTAAATGTTTAAGCTTTTTGGCCCTGCATCAGGTGCGGCAGAAAACCAAATAATGAGTAATCTTTTAAGAAAAAAACATCCCAGAAGATATTTTTGGAAAATGTTGTACACTCAGACATATATATATATATATATATATATATATATATATATATATATGTATATGTATGTATGTATGTATGTATGTGAGAGAGAGAGAGAAATTTGATCTTTTGTTTATGTGAAATCATTGATCGTTAATATGAAATCAGTGACACTTTCATTTTTATGTATGACCTCATGCAGTGGATTTTCATTTGTTAGGGCATTTATTGTTTACTTTTAGCTTCTATGTGAATTTGGCCCCAGCTGGTGTCAGCTGTTTTTTTCCTCTAGCGAATCACTCCTCCACAGAAAAAAAAACAACAACTGTTCAAGTAAACAGTTTCAGACAGAGGTCTTTTTCCTAGAATAGACATGTCTATATTTAGAGTTCTGTCTTCTCAAAGTGGGCTTCCATTTGCAAGCATGTTGAGTATATATAAAATGCAGACAGATTATATTATATTTTTATTTATCTTATACTACATTACCAGACCTGACAACATGTACGCGTTTTGCATATTAGCTCTGCAATTTAACATCAGAATACACTAGTATGATTTTTTCACTCGAAAATACACCAAAAGTCCATTTCACATGCGCCCGTCTGGACATGTGATGCGTCCACGCTTTCTGTCGTCGTACATGGAGAATGTTCAGAAATTTGGAATAAAATCTACTACAGTATGTTTGACTGAGCCAACATTAGACGAGTATGTATGAGTACAACTGATTCAAAAGAAAAAATAAAGATAAAAATAAGACTTTGACTTAAATAGATTAGATATAGCAAAGCATCAATAGTGATTGAAAGTGATTAAATACTTTGTTTAAACAATTTTATACACTTTGAGTGGATTAGCAGTGAAAATGTTAAAAAAAAAATTCTAATTTTAAAATTATTTAAAATATTATATTGAAAATGTCCTTTCTTCCCTGTGCATTACTGCAGAATCACCGCAACCATCCAGCTGAGTTTTTGTGATCGCTGCAGTCCTCGACTTAAGCCTGAAATGCTCATTTTATGTCTTTTATTTGCTTCTTGATGAATAAATTTATTTATCATGATTTTTTTTAAATGGTATAAATAGTGAGCAGGGACAAAATCACTATTGCACAAGCATAAGATATACAAAAAAGAGGAAGTTCAGTGTTCATTGTATCATGATGATGATCTTCCTCCTTGGTTTTATTAGGCTTATTGGTGCAATGAATAATACCAGGTTTGCATATTTATCTCTGGGAAATGGAAATGAGAGACTCTCACAGGTGGTCTGTTCTCACTCACCTAAATATGCTCTTGCATGCATACAGTTCAGTCCAGTTTCTTTTAATATTGCTTTAAACAAAAAAGGTTTCATACACACTTCACAATGCATGGAGCTCGGAAAGTTCACCTCAGTCATGTATCTGCTGTGCTGTTATGGAAAATACTGCCGCATGGGTTCAAATGGGGGCGAGACTGGAGATTGTGAGAATTCCGGCTATAGTAAGAGCTCAAGGAAAGAAAACAGAGCAGGAGAAAAGCATGGCCATGGGAAAAGTAATCACAGAGAGACTGTACATTGCTGTACAGAGCCTCAGCCACCCCCACTGAGACTTGTCCTGATTAACTGATGGGAGGTCCTGTGCAAGTTTCATCCTCAATTATATCACCAAGAGAAGCAAAGAGTTCTTCATTTTACATCTTTCTCTTTCACTTGCTTCAAACGAGGTTGATATAACTTGATTACTTCTTTCTCCTAGTTTCTAAGTTGATCGTATTTAAAAAAAAAATAAATAAATACTGTATAACTGTACCTTTCATGTTAAGCAGTAGTGAATACAATGCCTGTCCAGTTTCTTTCTTTGTTACAGTTTCATTGGTTGTGTTTCTGCTTAGATTGGCTCAGGGATAGTACCATGGGCTGGATACTGATATTACTGTTAAGCTGATGTAGTTCAAAATGAGTGATACGTAACCTACATGTCACCTCAAAGAAAAGGACAAAAGATAAGTTAGAAGTCAAACACTTGAAGACATGCTGTTTTGGGAAATAATCAACACTGGGGCCTGACATGAAGCAGAGTTCCTGGTACTACCCTGAAGCTGATTATTTTCCTCTAACGGCAAGCGTGATATGTCTTATTCATCTTGTACCACAGCAATTTGCCACTGATGACAGTTTTTAATTTACTAACTTTATTTTAAATCCATTTATAGTTACATTTAATGTTAACGTCCATGAGATATTCCTGTTATCATTTACATTAAAGCAGCGTTCAGCTTATTAGCCTCTCTTTTTTTCCCGCTTTCTTGAAGTGAATAAGACCAAAAAAAGAGCAGTATGTTAACAAAAACCTGCAAAGTCGTCTAAAGACTCTTCTTTGGTGGAAAACATACTGAGCATTACAAATTGATTAAGAAGTGTCTCCTTACAGAAACCTTCACCTTTTTTTTTTTTTTTTTTTTAAATGACAACACATTTTTTTTAACCCATTTTTTTATTAGCCTTTTTATTATGCAAGTCGCTGTGACTTGTATGATGGGCTTCTTTATTCCACAGTGCTGTTGAATTTTCGAATCTGTTTGTTCAGAAGGTGTTGATTAATTTTCTGTAACAGCATGACTACTAGCATGACACTAGTTCCAGCTGCAAGGCAAATGAACAAGCTTGTTTTAATATCTTATTGTTTCTATAGCAACATATAGTGTATAAACACATTTAAACAATGGGTGTAATTGTTGATATAGTGAAGTTTTCTGTGAGGCAGCATTTATTTTTGGTGGGACTCCCTGTTATCTGCACTTTTTAACAGTCAGCTGTTGTAGCTTTAAGTTTTCTGTTGCTGGAAAGTCTTCTTGCATGTTCTTGGTAACATGACAAGCTGCAACTTTCTGTCTGGTGAGGGAACGACTGTTTATGACGAAAATGATAATATTAACTAACTTGTTTCACAGATGTTTCACAGCATTGAGCGTAACTATAAGTGGATAAAAATTACAATGTGTTCTTTAACGAATAAAAAATTGAATCATTGGCAAAGTGCTGTGATATAAGAGGAGCAGAACACTCTGCAGTGTGCTATTATTGGAACTCGTGTTGGATCGCATGAATCCCTGTAGTGTTTTATTACTCACACATTCTGAACTGTATATTTTGTCTCTTTCATGTAAGCTACTATAGAAAAAGAAACTAACTGTTAGACTAACTGTTACACATGCCGTCATACAGAGATCTGTGAATGTGGAGGGGTGCATAATGCTGCATTCGACTTAACTTGGAAGTGGGACATCGAAACTCGGAATTGCGTCATTTTCGATCTCTGTAGGTTTGAGCTATGAAAGTGGTGAAAAAACATGGACGCCTCTTTTGTCAGTAACAATCTAGCCAGCTAACTGTGATGAGTAATGAAAAATTTCTTCAAAACAGTGAACTGTGTAGTCAGAGTCATAGATTTAACAAGTGAATATATCTGTATGTTGATTGATCTAAAGTTAATAAGTGTATAAACAGTATAACTCATTTAAATGAAAGAAGTGATACTGTGTTTAGTGTTCATGCTGCGAGCGGCCATTTTGATTTGATGTCACTTGCCGAACGCGTCAGGAAGGCGTCAGGATTTATACGTTGTAATGTTCAGCACTGCCAGTGTATTGCTGTGTCTGTTTGAATCACACGTCTGCTAATCTCCTCTGAGCACAATGGACTCAGGCCTAATGGCCACTTCAGTTAAAGTCAACATCAAGATACCAGTGTGGGCCTTAATGACTAGGGCCATGTTTAGACAGGCAAATGGAGCTGATTATTTTCACATATCAGACGCAAATATATCTGATGATTTTTCTTTTAAAAAAAACAACAAAAAAACAATGAAGTCACATGGAATTAAAAAAAAATTTCCTCCTTTAGTATCGTGTACCTGCCCTAGCATTTCTGCAAATTATCCCACTGTAGGTCATTACCTCTCTACAAAAGGCAGCCGGCAATACAAAACGGATTCTGTGTCTATTTCAGGAGAACAAAAGCAGCGGTGGAAGAAGAATGAAAACTTCTGAGTAAATAAATACTGATGCAGAGCCAGTGTAAGGTCATGTAAAGGGCTTGTCCTCCATTTCATATACCACTTTATGCTCCAGAGAGCATGAACTGAAAAATTAATTTATAGCAAGTCAAAATATGTTGAAGACTATTTCAAGCTTGAAATGAGTATTAGAAATATCTCGTAATAGGTTTAATACTCATTTAATATTCATATATTTGGTTTATTGTAATCTGATAATAGGAAGTACTATTAGAAACACTTTTGTGACATCCATTTACAATATACAATGCAAACTTTTTAAAAAAAAACTGTTATTATTTGACTCTTCTCATGCAATTTGCGAGGCTTGGTCAGATTAAACAGAAAATATGAACTGTCTCTGCACCATATGCTATATAAAAGCTTACATTAGAGCATATCATTTTTCAGTGGTGGGATTTTTCATGTACAGTCAAAATCTTGGGGTTTTCTCTGAAGTAGACTGTGGTTCAGTTTTATTCTCCACCATACACCACGTCTCATCTCTCTCTCATGCTGTCCCTGCTTCAGGAAGGACGTTTTACTCCCATGAGATTGACAGGATCTGACCCTGATTCCTTCAGGTTATAATTAGCCATCATGTACTGTCTTGTCCCTCTGGTACTGCAGTTCTGTGCCTTAGGCCACCATATTAAAGCTATAGCTGTGGTCCTCTCGTCTAAGCTGATCTTCCTGACCTGGATACAGGCAGTGTGAGACGTCACAATGCTTTAACCCTGGTTTAGTGCAGAGACTAGATTAACCCTGCTTCACCTTATTTACACAGAGACACTGCTTTAGGGTGAAGCTACGCATCAGTTACCGGTTATAAAAATTACACTTTTCACACTAACTCCAGTAGTAACCAATGATGTGCTCTAGAAAGAGCCTTTACAATGCTAAATTACTGATTCTAATTTTATATTAGATTAGATTAGAATATCACAAGGATGAGGGCTAATTAATTCTATACCACAGCACTTTTGAATTCTTGATTTGGATTGGTCAGAATGTGTTGATAAATTTTTCTATAACAGTATGACTTGGACTGCAGTGCCGTCTGTAATTCAACTGATATTAATGTGCTCTATTGTTGCAGTAGCAAGATGTCGTTTATAGCATCTAAATGATCTAAAAAAAAAAAAACCCAAAATGTGTAATCATTCATATGGTGAAGTTTTTGTTTCGTTTTGATGTTTGTTTAACATTTATGAAAGGAGTCTCAGCTGTTAGTGCTTTGAAACAGGCAGTACATTTTATACCATGGGGAAAGTATTCAGGACAGAGGACTTTGCTCTTTTTGTTTTTTGGTAACACGACAAGCTCTGTTGTTAACTTCAATAGAAAGAAACTGTTTGTAGCTGCTATAATGTAAGGGATAACAGGAAATACCTTGTTTCGCAGACATTCCACAACATTAAATGTAACTACAAACTATTAAAAAGCATGATACCTCATTCTTTAATAAATTCCATCCATCCATTTTCTGTAGCGCTTATCCTACACAGGGTCGCGGGGAGCCTGGTGCCTGTCCCAGGGGACACCCTGAACAACCCATCAGAGCTTTCCTTAATAAATTAAAAATTGTAATTGTTGGCAAATTGCTGTGGTATAAGAGGAGTAAAAAACTTCAGAATCCGCTGTTATTGCACAGATATTGGATTTTTTTTCTACAACCTCACACCCCATCTTGTTTGATTCCTTATATAATGTGCATAAATAGACATGTTATATAAGGAATCAAACAAGACTGTGTGTGCGGTTATAGGAAAACCACTGTCTCTATCTGTCTCTGTATGAAGGTAGGCGCATATATGTATGTCTTGGAATACGTTCTTCTCTTGACATGGGTCTGTCTCATGCTAGAGAAACTCTCCCACTAGCAATAACTACCACTGTAGTTATTTTCTCATAGAGAGTAATGTATTAGAGCTCTTGAGGGAGATACGTATGTGGGAATAGTAGTTGATATGGAAATAATGCAAGTGGTGTAAGTGCATTTGCTGCATTTCTGTTTGTTCAATTTGAATAATGGGTGACCTGTCACCTTCCCTGAGATAGTGGGGCTTTTTATTGGTCACATACTAGAAACTGTATGTTCAGCATTTTCCATCTCTGATAATATCTTATCAGCCTTATCTTTTATAACTCATTAAAACAGATGAGATATGGTGGTTCATCTTAAAAAAAAAAAAAAAAAAAACACTTTATTGATAAGAGAGAAAATGTGTGCGTGTCATTTGTCACACACTGAATTATTTCTAAAATGTTGGATCGTCAAGCCAAGGATTGTCTCTGGCCCAGATGTGTGGTATATTTTCACTTTTCCTCTAGAAACTTTTTACTCTGGGATCTCCTCAAAACTCTGAGCTTTATCTTACCAATATCTGTGGCTTGATTGAATTAAACTGTATTTAATGAAAGTGCTTTACTGTCCTTTGTAGTTGCTGACCCCCTTCTGCGAAGTCCAAAATGAATGGCTACGCTGCCCCTACATACCCCTCTGGAAACTTCAGTAACTCCCAGCTGAAGTAAGTGAGCCGCTTTCAGCCGTCCTGAATGTTAGATATGCATTAATTGTCACAACCAGCATTTCTGTTCCCTCACTAACGCCTGCTTCTTCCAATCTCAGGAAGCAAGCTCTGCCTAATATTTAGATCCCTCAGATGCAAGTGTAATAAATACATTGACAAGCCTTCATCTTCCCTCCCACTTATCCCACCCACTTTGTTTAAATTATGTATGCATCTTGAGTTACGTTTTTACAAATAAAGGCAGACAGCCGACTCGCCTTTTCAGCTGGGGGTGGAGCTAATAATGAAATGGATCTAGCCAGATCCATCGCATGGCACTGTTGCAAATCAGGGTCTCTGAGGTATAGCAGAAATGATATAATTATTATAAATCTAACAATTACAACTAGTATGTGAGTGAGTGGTATGATAAACAGTTTATATTATAAGTTTAGCATAAAAATGGTCACAGGATGAGTATACAGTGTTTCCGGTACGTTGCGATGACCTTTGAGTTTTTCAGGAATCATTTGTATTTGCTGTTTCCATACTGAACACATAACACAAACTCAACTTCACATCATGTCCTTTAAATTAAACTTAAGTGCATATTATTTTAAAATAACAAAAAAAGCCCTTTTCAAGTTTCAAGTTTCAAGTTTATTTGTCATATATGCAAGTGTCAGTGACAATATACATTGAAATGCTTTCTGTGAGGCTTAGGCAGTCTACAGCAGTACAATAATAACAGAAATAAATAATAAAGGGGCAAAAATATTTTGACAATTAATGGCACCAGAGAATTTCTTAATTTCTGAACTTTCCAATCATAGAATCAATTTTTATCTAAATTATTTATAGGCATAATAACTTGATTATCATGGGTTGTGGTTTCCATCACTGTAACAAAGTTTCATGGACCCCTGGGGGTACAGCTGGGCAACATGATGATAAAACATTAATATGTCAGAATATAATTTTGTACGATATCATGGATATTATGATATCTTTTTTTTATTGTAATATGTTTTTTAAATATACATTTTAATTACAAACTGACCTGAAGCAGCTGATGTGGTGCTGAAATTTGCTACTTAATCGCAAAATTAAAAACTGTTACATTTTTAAAATTAGATCTTTAATGTTCTTCACTTTTGGATATATTAAATCTATTTAAAAATTATAACTAAAAATTATAGTTTTGTAAATATGAAAAATAAAATAAATTATTATAGACATTATATAAATGATCAAGTTGGTTTTTTTTTTAAAATGAAACACTGTATAATGTATTATTGACAGCAAACCTGCTGTATATGTGATGATGCATATCATGGATCGTAGAAATGTCTTTTGCGAATCGTGATACAGTTTTCATCAATATCGCCCACTCCTACCTGGGGGTTCCCAAACTCCAATTTTGAGAAACGTGTGAATACACAAAATCCATACCTTAAGAAGTATTATAACCGATACATTACGTCACATTGCATTACAGCATTACAAACTACACGTTTAGTTTAATTCAGTTAAATCACATTTTCCGGCTGCTAGTTAATCCACCATCATTTGGCTGTCTTGTCATTTTCCAGATGAAACGGTTCCAGCAATTCTGATGCACACTTCAACCAATACTGCATTATTCATTCCTCCCTCAATTAGCGTAAGCCACACAATCAAAGAATATCAAGTGTCCAGTCGATTAGTTAGCAGACGTGACACCCGAATCCACCTCACACACTCCTGTTCTTATACTCACACTCCTCTACTTCAGGCATCACTGCATCTCTGAGTCGTCTCTCTCTCTATTATGTGTGGTGCAGTGTAGTATAATATAATTTAGACACGAACTCCTACGCATTTAATTAGCATTATCATTAACAGTGATCTTATTGACTTGTCTGTGTTTCCCCACAGTGGCCACCGATCTCAGTCACCAGAGCTCCCAGCGCTCGACGCCAGCAAATCCAGCGCAAAGGCTATCTATGGTGTGTCTTCTGTTCTTTACATCCACATGAGTAAATGATAATCATTAGTGAGCAACTGCTGTTGCAGTAAATGCTTTGTCAACATAATATAATAACAGAGCAGCATTTCTGAAGCTCATGTGTAGTCTCCATCTGCTGTTTGCTCAGTGTAGCGCAGCACTCTTCCTCAGCTGAAGTCTCCTCTCTGTAATCCCGACTTTCCCCCATCGCATCTCTGCACCAGTCCTCTCCTTATCTATCTCAGCATTTCGTATCTTCCTGTGTGTGGCTTCCTGTTTTTTTTGGTCGTCTGTTTTTCGCATGCGCCCTTGTGCTGTGTGATTGAAGCCTGTGTGACATGTATTTTTTTATAGCGGAAGCAGCAGGTATCGCAGTGTGTATCTGTCCGGATGATTTCATTTCCACACTGAACTCACACTGAACACTGCGCTTGCTATAAGTGTTATCCTAACCTATCCAGGATGAGTGTTAGGAGAAGGTTGCTCTCTCACGCCAACACTACGAGTCTTTTCTTTCCTTCACAGTAAAGAGCCACAGCTGTATTCTCTCTCTCTCTCCCTCTCTCTCTCTCGCTCTCTCTCTCTCTCAACATGAGGTTTCTGAACAACTGCAAGATACAGTGCAATTCTCATTCTACCTCATACAGACAGTTCTCGGTTTTAGGTTTTTGACCAAACTTCTGCGACTTGTAGATCTGTCATCTGGTGACTGGTGGACCGAATATTGTCTTTATTTTTGTTATTCATTTTCATTCATTCATTTCTCTATTGACACCTTTTTTTTTCATCACACTTTTTTTTCCTTCCTGGTCATGCTCTCAGGGACAGATGGGCTTTACTTCCTGCGCTCTTCAGCTAAACACAAAAAGAAAGGTAGTGCACAGCAGAGTGTGGCGTGTGGGTGTTAGTGTGTGTGTGTGTGTGTGTGTGTATGTGTGTATGTGTGTGTGTGCTGCCACTTCAGTTTGCAGATGACTGTCAGGAATTGTTTACCTCGGGAGTGCTCTGTTCTACCTTCTATAGAGCTATGCTAATTTAGTTCCACTTGTTATTCACATCCCCAGGCTGCGCTATTCTAAGGACGTTTTCCTTGTGAAGAAATCTCTCCCTTCCTTCCTTCCTTCCTTCCTTCTATCCACCCATCCATCTCTCTCTCTACTTCTTGTAAACTACCTCATTTACAAAAGCACACAGACATGGATACGGTCTGAATCTCTACGTATCTACCTGTAGGAACATCATATAACAGCACTGGTATCAGTTTTGAAAGTTTGTTTAATATGTTTTGTTTAATATTTTTATAGCACAGTGCTGTTGCATGCTCGATTCTGACTGGTCAGAAGGGGTTGATTAATTTTCTATAATAGCAGCTGCAAGGTTTATATTAATGCACCTGTTCTAATATTTTATCGTTTCTATAGTAACAGATATATCAGGCGCTTCACATAATCAGATGTGTCATCATTGATGTGACATTTTCTTATAAGGAGATGTTTGTTTAGCATTTTTGGAAGGAGTCTTCACAGAGAGGTTTCACAGTTTCATCAGTGACCAGCTGCTTTTTTTTGTCTTATTAAGTTCAAGAGAGAGAAAAGAAAAGAGAAAATAGTCGTGTCTGGTGAGGGAACGAGTGTTTATAGCTGTAATGTACTTGCTTTGTGGAAATTCCACATCATTTTCCACAGTGTAACTCTAAACAGATAAAATGTTCAATGTGTTGTTCTTTAGTAAATAAAAAATGTTAGTGTTGGCGAATTTGCTGAGGTATAAGAGGAATAAAACAGTTCAAGTTGTTTTATTGGAATCAACGTTGGTGTGATAACGACATCAGCCTGTCATTGATTATTTTCCTGTAACAGCATGCCCCTGTTGTGTTTTATTCCTTACTAAATATTTGTGCTTTGAGACTCTTGGCACTCTTGGTCTCTTGCATTTCAGTTTCTTAGTCCAGTTTTATATTAAACTTAGTAATATTCTTGAGTGTCTACTAGGTGGTAGCTTTTTCTATAGATGTTTGATTCATCACATTTCCCTCACACTGTGTCTCCTTGACTTCTCAGAGCAAAGAAAGAGCTACAGTAAAAACAGCTTGAACAACAGCATGATCGACACGTCGCAATACCTTGTTGAGGTAAAAACCTGCCATGAGTGATGCACAGCAGTGCAGCCGCATGCCCCGTCCTTCTTATTCATAATCTCAAACATGGTTTTTTGTAATCCATCCTCAATAAAAACGTCTTGCAGCACCTGACCACCTTCATCATGGACCGTAAGGATGCCATGCTCACCATCGATGACGGCATCCGTAAGCTGCGCTTGCTGGATGCCAAAGGGAAGGTGTGGACGCAGGAAATGCTGCTGCAAGTGGATGACAAGGCAGTGAGCCTCATCGACGCTGACACCAAGGTGAGAAAACGCTGACACTGAGGATTCTCTATGCTCTGTTCATATCACTGTGACATCATTTCCTTCATATCAGAGATTTTAGATCGCTGTTTAGTTCAGAGATATTTAAAAAAAACAAAGAGAGAGAGAGAGATAATAAATGTGATTTGCATACATTAAAATGAGCTTTAGATTTATATTTTATGCTTTAGGTTTTTATATGAAATTATATGCATATAATTTTTAAAAAAGGATATACTCCTAACCAATCATATTTTAGATATTTCAAAAGTGAAATAAGTGGAAATAAGCTCCACTACATTGTTACACTAATGCTGCAATGCACTGTATTCAGAACTCAGAAAGTGTTTCAGTGCTTCAGCTCGGAAAAACACAGAGTGATGCCCAGAGCAAGGTCATGTTTCTGTGTCTAGTCTCTGACTTCAATAAGTATATTAATAATGTCTGCATGAATTATTTCTGCATGATTAAAGACGAGGAATAGCATATAATTCAGGTTCAATATCGTAGAAATTATCTGTCACTGTGGTCTCGTCAGTCTGAAATCAACGGAATTCTGATACAAGAATTCCGGAGCAGTTAAAACACCTTTTCAAAACGGAAAAGCTACAATCAAGTTTTATCAAGTAGAAAATGATGCAAAGGGAATTCTGTGTGTGTGTTTGTGTGTGTGTGCTGCCATTTTGTTGTGACGTCAGGTTTATTTTGGATGTTGCCTGAGTTCCCAATTTGGAATTCTGAGTTGAATGACTCTTCCGTTGCACTTTTCTCTGTCGGAGGTTTTTTTTTTTTCCTCCCAGATTCTGAGTACAAAGGATTGCTCTATATAACATACGCTCTATAAAACAGCGCAGTGTGGTTTTCCTTTAAGAGTGTTTTAGATAAGTCAAGTCAGCTTTATTTCTTTATTTCTTCTGTCTTTATTCAAAAGACACTGTGTCGACCAAAGTGCTGCAGTAAAATCAAATCAGTGTTAAGATTAAAACAGAATAAAATAAAATAAAATGAAAACACCACAGTTAAGAAATTAAATAGATGAAATAAAACCTTCCCATGACTCAAATGCCTTGGAGAATAAATATGATTTCAGATTGGATTTAAAAATGTCTGTTTTAGGGGATGATTTTATAAACAATGGGAAACTATTCCACAATCTTGGAGCAGAAAAGACCTGGTCAGCTTTGAACCTCATCTGAGAGTGCAGAATGGTTAAAAACTGCTGATTAGAAGATCATAAGGTTCTGGGAGTGGAAAGGGGGCAAAGAAGCTTGGAGATGTGGCTTTAAGCAGTACCATATAGAGCTTTTAAAAACAAACAGTTAAACTTTAAAATCAGTTCTGTTTTTAACTGGTAGCAAATAGAGGGAGAGCAGGATGGGGGAGATGTTTTCCCATTTCCTGGTACCTAGCATTAGATAAATGTTTTGAATTGGTGGTTTGTTTTTTTTTTTTTTTTAAAGAACGAGCTGGAGCACTTCCCTCTGGGCACGGTGCAGCACTGCCAGGCCATCATGAACTCCTGCAACTACGACTCCATCCTGGCGCTGGTGTGTAAGGAGTCTGGACAGGGCAAACCAGACCTGCACCTCTTCCAGTGTGATGACATCAAGGTGAGCAGCAGACAAACTTCTTCCAAAGTATTCACTTGTAATCAGTTTTATTGTTTTGAACTTTTTATCGTTATTTTGTCTGGATGTTTCTCTCATTTTACACCCTGAAGACTGATGCAACTGGTATAGAATATTTCTCTATAAAGGAGTGGCTACACACACACACACACACACACACACACACACACACACACACACACCTGTAAAGAGACTATGGGCTGTAATTTTGTGCCAGTGGAATTGTAATTTGATGGTTTACACCAGTTGGATGCTATTTCGAGTTTTTTCGTGTTATTTTTGTGGTCATAAATGAATGCGCTGCTCTGCTGTGGGTGGAACGACATGTTAGGGACGTGACATTTAATATCTGATAACACAGTGGGATTTTTGAACTTATTTTGGTCTAAAGATGCGTGTGCATTACCGATGATGATATTTTCCTGACTTCTAGCACAGCCTTAAATGTCCTGCCCTATTTCTCACAACTCTGCCTTGTAAATGTTCCATTTATATCATCACACTTGAACACAAATAGGCTACTTTACTTTACCCAAAATAAAAGTGAGATATTTTATAATGATTAATAATTTTAATGAAAGTAATTATAATTATTGTGTTCATTTTATATTTATGTGGGTGAGTCAGATGAAAAGCTTAAAAGCTAGAATTGAATTGATTTTTTTTTTTTTTTTTTAAGTGCTGGAACCCTGAAAGAAATGCAGTTTATGTAGAAAACTGATACACGTTTGAGACACCTATTTACTATAAACAACGTAAAATAAGAAATGTAACGTTTTCATTTGACTCACCCTCATATTTCTGAATTCTAATCATATGCCAGTATGAAATGAGTGGAGATGATTTGACTGGATATAATCACACCTTTTGAGCTGATAGTCCTGAAGATACCAAAAATATACAATGTGCTGATCTTATGCCTTGTTTTCCCCCATGCACCATAAGCCTTTTGAATCTTTCCATATATTTCTTTTTGTTTAGGATTTATAAAAAGTTTTTTTTCCACAGTGAGTAGTATTATTATTTCAGCTATCTAAAAGTTAAAAAAAATTCCTCGTCTTCGTTCCTAAGGACTGCTCATTAAACGGGAGCCATGTTTGGTTTTTCACCATCCTCAGCCTCCCTCAGTCTCGCATCTTATTTTTTGACTTCTTTTCCTCAGGCAAATTTGATCCAAGCAGATATTGAGAGTGCCATCAATGATCACAAGGGCGGAAAGGCCAAAAAGCGGCCAGAGGTTCTCAAGTAAGGCTGATTTCACATTACTTTTGTTATATCCTGCATTATATGCGATATGTCTGATATCAGTTTAAAGTGTATCTGTAGCATCCTGCTGTTTTTCCAAACAGTGCAAATGGATATATATTCTCAATACGAATCATATCCTTTTGTGGTGTTACCAAAATTAACAAGCTAATAGTATATTTTCTCTACAGTAAACTATTCTGGAGTATAAGATAACCATTTTAATGCGGTCTGCTTAGAGAGAAAAGAAATCACTATGTCTATCATGTTTTGCATGATGTTGCACTGTCTCTAAAACAGCACTTCAGAGGTTCATATAGTTCAGTTTAGTGCTTGTCTTGATGGTGTTGCTGTTGTACATCCTCACAAACATGTTATAAAGCACTGGTTATGCTGAAGTGTGTTTTGTCTCTGATCACAGCTGCCATATTTGCTAACAGTAGGGTACCCTTCTGTAACTGCTACCATAAATAACATAACGTGCACATAACCTGGCATAAAATGTGTTACATTAAGTACAGAAACTTGGTCTCTGTGTCTCTACTAGGATGATCCGGAACAGCGATGGGACTATTCCACCTCCTCCTGGTGGCCCCGCCCCTGTTCCTCCAGCAACCGCCAATCAAGTGGGCATGAACAGCAGAGTGGCTGCTTGGTCAAACTTGGCCAGTGATCATCAAGACTGTGAGTTTAGCACACATTAGCATATTTTAGATACAAAATTCAGTTATCAAGCTATCACTTATTCACTTCCTGTGTGTATGCTCGATTCAGATGATACCCAAAGGCCATATGGGGAACAGGATGAATCTCCGGAGATGACTGCAGTGCGAATAGACAGAGACGTGGTAAATATCATCAGAGAGATACAGGCCTCACCATCTCCATGCTCAAAACCTTTCCTTTCATCAGTCCAAAGCAGCACTAGTGTGTCTATCAGCTAGCCACATTATTATAATCTTCATACACGCTCTCGTTATGGTCGGGTCCAACCAACAGTATTAATAGTCGTTCAGCTTCAGCTCTCTTTTCCCTTAATGTAAAGATGATGGCACAGGAGTGATTTTTTTTCATACACAGCTATGACTGAGTAATTTAGTGTCTTATTTTACCTCCCACTTTTAATCTGGAGTCTTAGCTGTACATTTTGTGGCATTGTGGATTAATAATGTGCCAAATTTTTATACTTCAGTATCCAAGAATATGTTTTTTCTAGAATATTTTATGACTAGAAAGTTAACTCACCATCCTGTCTTCTGAGGTAGCTTGTACCTGATGATGCTTTCTCCATTTTTCCCTTTCATTACTATTTTTTGCTAGCAAAGATACTGAAGGCTTAATTCCTGCTGCAAGATTTGACTTGGCTTGATCATGCTTTACCATCAGCTCTTCTAATCAGTGCATGTGTGGTAATTATATCCACGTATAAACTTGTTTTCTGAGTGGTTCAAAAGGTCGATTGGGACAGAGAATGTGTACTAAAATCGTATTATTGGACCTTCTCCGTAGTTTATGCTGAACATACTGAGATCTTTTTAATTGCTTTGACACAGCCAAAGGTTTGCTTTTAGTATAGTTACTTTTTTTTTTCAACAGGGAAAAAGGTTAATATACATTTAACAATCATGAGAATGACCATCCATATTATGAGAAGAAAAAAAAATTTAAAAGGGAAGGGAGGGACAATGCAATTACATAGAAAATTATGCACACACATAGGAGAGCCCATGTTTTTGTTTTTTTAAAATATATTATCCATTTATTGCATTTGCTCAACAAATAATTCTCCTTCAATCTTAATGCATATGTTAATTTTCCCATTAGCCATATTTCTTGGATAATACTTAGCCATTGGTTCTGTGTAGGAGGATCTGAGTTGTACCAGTTTCTAGAATTAGCTTTTTTAGCAGCTGTAAGAAGTATCTTAGCCAAGTTTCCGACCCCTTCTTAATTCTGTGAGATGTACCACCTTATATTTGTATTTATACAGTCTGTTTGTGGCTTGCATAAAAAGCTTTAGCAGTCTTTATACATTAGTCCTTTAAAGTGATAAATATCCATGGATTAGTGACGAGAGCTCTAGCATATAATTAGGGAATCTGCTTTTATTCACATAATTGACTGCACCAGCATTCCCATCTTTAGAGCTGAGCTAAATTGAATCTTGTGCTGAGGCGTGTAGCTGTAATTAGTTTTTGAGGCCCAGTGCAGGATCTGTACACGCTGCTGTCCTGCTAGTCGGAGATGATCGCAGCCTGTTACAATTAAAGATCCGGGGATCCTGCACTAAAATAACCAGCATGTGAAAAACCTGAATGTACAGTTTTCTAAAAATATAGCAGGGATCATTTTTTTTAGTAGTTGAATCAACAACTTGATCAAGGTATATGTTTTTTTTTTTTTTTTTTTATTGTAGCAAATCCTGAACCACATTCTGGATGATATCGAGCACTTTGTCACCAAACTTCAGAAAGCTGCAGAGGCTTTTAATGAACTTTCCAAGAGGAAGAAATCAAAAAAGAGTAAAAAGAAGGGACCAGGAGGTACGCATTGATTTATTCTGGGTTTTATTTTTCCACTCTACGACCACCTGCTGGAGAGTTTGTTCCCAGTCGGATGATTCCTGCTTTTAAAGAGGTTGCAGGAGCCAATAATTCATAACTTACAACTCAGTATTTCGTTAAGGAAAGATGTTTTCTGAGATGTGCTTAGGCTAGAGGTTTAATCAGTAAATTAGATAATAATCTAATTTAATTAGATTACATTATAGAACTAGTTACAGTATAAGAAGTCTCGCGTAAGGTCTGTACAGTATAAGATTTGCGAATCAGCTCATCATTTGTTTGTGACTCGGGTATGCTTGTATGTCTTTTAGAGGGAGTGCTGACACTCCGAGCGAAGCCGCCGGGACAGGACGAATTTGTTGACTGCTTTCAGAAATTTAAACATGCCTTCAACTTGCTGGTGAGCATCTTATTCACCAGATTACTGTACATAATCAGATAGACGGATGTGTAGTTAATGAATGTCTGCCCAAAAACACAAATAAACAGAACCAGATTCAATTTACTAACTGTCAGTTATTCTCCCCTGTCAGTTAAATTTCTGGGTGAATTATTTTCTGGATTAGTCAACACTGGAAATGGTGGAAATTTAATTTAATTTGAGTTGATAAAGTTAAAATGTAAGCAATTTTTTGTAATTGTTTTTCCACGCCAGGCAAAGTTGAAAACCCACATTCAGAACCCAAGCGCGGTGGATCTGGTTCATTTCCTGTTTAATCCACTCAAAATGGTAAGTTGGAGATTTGCCAGGAAGTGATTCAATCAGAGCACGGTCAGTTACGACTGAATTAGCAGCATGAGTGGCTGCACTGTACTGAACACTCATAATGGGAGGGGCGGGGGAACACATGAAATGAAGTGTTCCTACTCTAATAACATACTCTACCAACCATGACTGTTTTCTGTGAAATGTTCAGATAATGGGTACAGGAAGGAAAATGTGACTCATCCTTGCATGGAGTGTTAGATCAATAAAGACTTAGTGTTCCACTAATAACCCATGTGTGTGAGGCTGTTTGCAGTGTGTCTCAGTGCTAATGTTGCCTGTATTAGGTGGTTCATACATCAGGAGGAGTTGACTTGGCTAAGAGCGTAGTGGTTCCCCTCCTCACCAGAGACGCTATAGAGTTCCTGCACTCTGCGGGCACTGCTGAAGAGCGCCACCTGTGGGTCACGCTGGGGGATGGCTGGACTAAATGCAGGTGATGACAGAATACTCAAACTGTTCCCAAATGCAATGCAAGCATGTTTCTTTTCCTGTCTGCCTCTTCCTTTGTCTTGTCTTTTCTTTCTTCTGAATTATATAACAGTGGCTCTCAGCCTTTTTTCAGCTGTGAAACCCTAGCATATTCTGATCCTCGCAGACCCCCAACATAATACCTGTATATTAATATATATAATTATAAAGTTTATAATGTAGTAGTCTACACTACACATTTTTATAAACATATTTAATACATTTTCAGTTCAATATTAGATTTGATATACTGCCTGCGATTGATATTGCTTTAACATTAACAGGGACATTTTGTACGTTGACTAACATTTCACATTACACACTGATGGACACGTTCCATTTTACCACTTCAATGTCCAGTGATTATCACTGAATTATTCAGATCATTTGTTTTTTTAACCTATCGGTGTTGGACACAATGCAGACCTTGCACTAATAATCGCACAGTGAACATGGATCACTCCAGAATGAGCAAGCTAAGCTACATTAGTGAGAGAGTCATGAATGCGCATGACTAAACATATAGGTTCATTTTTAAAACAAGTAAGTCTGCAGCTTTTCTGAAACGTGATGGCCTAAAAAATGTATTTAAAAGATATTCTGAAATCTTTAATAAAAAATACCACTTATACATATTTTTATTATTTTTAGAAACAATCCCACAGACCACAAGAGTTCCCTGGTTGGGAAACAGTTATATAATATCCTCTTAACACGTTTCTTGGCTGATTTCTGATTGGTATATTATATATACATCTTATACAGTATATACACTCACTGTCCACTTTATTAGGAACACCCGTACACCTGCACATTCATGCAGATTACACAGAATCGAGTGAAAAACAAAAAACATTGAGTGAGCAACAGTTCTGTGGGTGGAAACACCTTGTTGAAAAGAGAGGTAATAAGAGAGGACTGCCAGGACGTCTAATCACTCTTTACAACCATGGTGAGCAGAAAAGCATCTCAGCATGCACAACATATCAAACCTTGAGGTGGATGAGCTACAACAGCAGAAGACCACACTGGGTTCCACTCCTGTTAGCCAAGAACAGGAATCTGAGGCTTTCATGGGCCAAAACTGGACAGTTGAAGATTAGGAAAAAAATCACCTGGTCTTTTTCCAATCTTCAACTGTCTAGTTTAAATTAGTCTGTTTATTTCCAATTTTAAATTAAGAAATCTCAGATTTTCAATGTAGTCTCAGACTTTTGGGGCCCACTGTGTATATCTTTGTGTTTCCAATGACTGACATTTTGGTTCACCGGTCTCTAGGCTGGAGTGGCCTAAGGATCATTACTTCCCCCCTCACACTCTGCGATTCCGGGATGGCTGGGAGCCTCCGCTGCTTGTGAGCCGAGAGCAAGGCCTGACTCAGCTGGCTGAGAGCCTGGCTCATGCTGACCTCCACAGACCGGAGGTAGGAAGCACCATGGCCTGTGTACAAGGTCACTCTGTCCACAGTTACGGAGCTGTGGAATTTAGTGCATGTGAGGACAGCTATGGAAAAGTTTTCCAGAAGTGAGCTTTTATGGAAAAATTGCAACAATTTTTGAACACATTTCCAGTGGATGTCAATGGAAACTTGAAATTCATTAAATTCAATATAATCAAACCTTGTGATAGACTAATGGCAACTTAATTTACTGCCTTAACATGCTTTCTTTTCCAATTCAGTATGCTATAAGACAAACATGTTAGAGAATCAGCAAGATATATTTTTATTTATCATTTTCACGGTAGTGTTATGCTGTTGGAAATCATGATAATAGGTTAAGCTATAATCAAGATAGGAAACTGTATCATGTAGAATCACACATTTAACGTGCTTTAAAGGAACATTAAGTATTAGTGAGTGTTGGTTCATGTTAATGATCTGGCTTATGCTGTTGCTGTGTTTTTGTTTTTTTTTTCCCCTCAGCAGCAGGCCAATGTGCAGGAATTCCCCTCAGCAGAAGGGTATGGCTTTACCACCACTGCCTACGAACACATGCACCTCCTGGATACACACACGGCAGTGGCTGCTTTTAAACAGGCATTCAGCCACCACGTAGATAGGTAACGGTCATGTGACTGCCAGCAGGCTCTGGAGAACTGTCTTACTGTGCACTGCTTTTCTCTTTGGGTTCCTGTTCTCTCCTTAGCAGATTTCGCTTCTCTCTTTGTGCCTCTGGTTTCTTTCCAAGCTTCGTTCAGCATCATGTTTTTGGGAATATGTTCAGTATTCAGTTCCACTTTTCCCCTATCTATCTATTTTCAGTGATTACTGTTGGCTAAGGTGTATGATCTTAATTTGATCTCAAACTCTGGTTTCTGTTTTTTTTTTTCTTAAACTCCTCAATCCCTGACCCAAACCTTTAGACACTTCTCCATGGCTGTGGCAGTCAATAATGTAGATGTTTGTCATATTCATTTGAATTACATTACATCAACAGTTTAAAGCTGCTGTAAGCGATATTAACGCTTCTTATTAACATCCCTCAGACTTGGCCATTCAGGGAGCCCAGCTACATGTCCATTCAGTCCCATGTCCTCCATCCATCCAATTTCTCCAAAGTCCCTCCAAACACATGCATCACAATCCAAAATTTTGTGGTTATATAGGCATCATAGCTAGAAATAACAAACAGGCACAGCTAATGTTACTATCTAAATTTCTCTCTCTACCTAAACCTGTGTGTCGTAGAATAGCAAAATGTTTGGGGAAGTTAACAAATTATGACAAAGCCTACTAACAAGGTTTGACTCTCTCAGGTCTCTCCAGCACTGAAAAGCCAAACTATTGTTTACTCGTCTTTCCTCTCATTCCCTACTCCTTTCTGGTTGCTGTTTTGTAGTGTATGTTGCTCTCTGCAATAGTTGAGCAAGAGCTTTTGGTTGAATATCTATACCACTGTTGTGTCAAGAACTCCTAAGGTTATCTTTTAATTAGAGCTAGTTCTGTGCTTCCTGTTTATTTATTTATGCCCTACTTGAATATACACAACTGCCTGACAGGCGTGGAGGACCATGTCTTTGCAGAGAAGTATTCTGATAGGTTAATACAGTCAGGTTGAATAATTAGTGGTTGATTACAGATCCTAGGAAATTCTCACAGATTCAAATTTTATTGATGGCCATCAGCAGGGAATAAAAGTGCTTACAGTGACTTTAAATGTTTATACTGTACATACTGTAGTTTTGTGTATAGTTTCATGCCAATCCTTTCATTTTTTCTGTCAAGAAAAAATTCCAAGACAGCTAAATTATTTTATACATTCATTTTTTTAAAAATCACATATCTTTAATTTTAGACAGTTTTATTTTAATTATTTCCATGCTGTACCACCTCATGCTGTATCTCTTAGTGTGTAATGTATTCTAACTCATTCTAATTTATTTTCTCAATTCAGAAACTCTGAAGCCCATGGTAGAGGCCAGCCAAGAAGTTTTGCCAAATCAAAATATGACTTTGTGGCCAGGAATGGCACAGAGCTGTCTGTGGCGAAGGACGAGGTGGTGGAGGTACAACATCATCTCTCACATATTTTTCAAAAGAGTGTTTTTTTTTTTTTTAAAGGAACAGTTCAGGGAAGAATCACATTCCACCCCTCTTGAAAGTGCACACCACCTCATGAGCCCGGTAATAAGTTTCTTATACAGGAACTTAAACAGGAAAAAATAGAAACCAGTTGCGCACATCTGTGAGTTTGTGTATACGGAACATGGCAGTTAAAGTCTCATACGAGTACACGAGCAAACAACATGAACATCAGTTTGAAAAATGTGTCTCTGTAGAGTGCCTGTTAGCATTAGCCTTTGCCCTCCTCAGCTGATTTGGCAGTGGAAATTAGGGTTTTTTTATACATCATGATATAAACCATTCCAGGCTTTTCAAACAGGAAATAGTGCTTTTTTTAAGCTTACTTCATCTTTGAGCCCTGTATAAGACTGTCCCCTGTAGTCCAGAAGAGTAACAGTAGAAGGTTCTAAGTTGCCTAAATGTCTTTGATAGGTTCTGGATGACAGGAAACAGTGGTGGAAGGTTCGAAACGGAACTGGAGTTATAGGATACGTGCCAAACAACATCCTCGAGATCACCAAGGCTGTGGATGTGAATGGACGCGGCGAGCCAATTTACAGCCATACCATTCAGGTGTGTTTGGTTAACCGATAGAATGATAGTTGTTTTAGGCTCCCAAGTGGCGCAACATTAAAGTCTTCGGCCTGTCATCTGGAGATCGTGAGTTTGAATCATGATGATGCCACAGCCATCTGTGGCCAGAAAACAAGGGAGCAAAATTGGCCGTGCTCTCTGTGGGGGAGGGGCATATTCTCTCTCTCCCATCAATAACAGCAACATTAGGCAATCGTGTGTCTGTGAGCTCATGTATGCAGAACAGGGCAGATAGCACTTTCCTCTGAATGTGTTATGCCGCCCTGTGACGCAGTGTGAAAACAGACGGTTGGTTGGCTCGGAGTCACATGTCTCTGAGGAAGCATGTGAGAGCCTTCACCCTCATCAGTGGTAGGTGATCTATGATGGAAAAAAGCTGGCTGGTGAACCAAATTGGGGAGAAAAGTAGTTTTTTTTTTTTTATTATTATGTATAATACAACAGTTTTAGCTCATTTGACTCAAGCTCATTAAACACTTGATGATTTAGCAGTGCAAGACAGCCCAAATGACTGATCATTAGTGGTCCTTAATTTCATACAAGGACACTTCTACATGACTAGCTTATTTGCTCAGAAGCACTGCCATCAGCAGTGGTCAGAGTAGCTTTGTGTATTTCTTTGCCTCTACTTTTTTGTTATTGTATCACATTTTTTTAAATTCACCTTTTCTTCATACATTTATTCATCTAAAAGCTAATGATGCCAAAGAAGGAGTTTGAGCTGTTTAAGGTAGGGCAGAATGGTTGTGTGTGCAGCGTGCCTCTTTCTGAATGCTCTTCCCTTTACACTAATTTCATAGATTTAGCTGTAGATTAGTAGATTTTGTTATTCAGCTTATCCTTCCTTTATATTTGGTTAAATCTATTGCACTTACTTTACTATAGGATTCTTGACATAGAGCTAGCAAGTTGCCAAGGAACAGTGAGTTCAGATGAACATCTAAATATATTTCCCAAGTGTTTGTATTACTGGGACTGAAAGATCAACAGGAAGTGTAGTCTCACTCATTTTGATATAAAAAGAACTTCAGTTTTAGTCAGTATTGATGCTTAAGCCCTGCTTATGTTTCCCTGAGCCGTAGAAGTGTGATGTTAGTTTGCAGTGAGAGTGCTGGAGTGAATTTGCTGTGTTGTCTAAAATCAATCACAGCCTTCATCTTTCCTTTTTTTCCCCTCCACAAGCAATTGCTGGGTGAATTAAACGAGGTAATAACATTAGGAGTGCACCAATGGACCAGACAGTTGGTTTGTATGCATGATGTAATGCAATCTGAGATTATATGGATAATATCAAGTACTATATAGAATGATCATTTCTACACTTTATATGTCCTTCCTTTCGATTTTCCAAAACTGTCAAAGAAAATAACTGAAGCAACGATGTTTGGCATTAACGTGTTAAATCTGACAAACTGCTTCTGTTTCTGTCATTATGCAGAAGCAGAGAATGGACTACGTGCCCAAACCTGGAATCACATCCATCCCTCCAGCTCCGACTCCTCCTCCTCCAGCTCCTGCTCCTGCGCTTCCCATCTACTCACTGCCCCCCAGCGCTACTGCTCCTGTAGAGCATCATGGGAACTCGCCATCCAACGTCAGCCGCCAGAGCAGCAGCAACTCCAGTGACAATGGCAGCATCACTATGAGAGAGCAGAAAGAACACAGCGTGACACCTGCTAATCGTACGCATGCTGATTGTCATGATTAATCCTTAAACCGTGATCAAATTAATTAGCACATTAAAGCGAAAAATTAAAGGGAAAAACGGTGGCTCTGTTACTCTGTGCAAACATGTCACTGGGTTTACTTTTCCCCTTAGAGGGAAGAGTCACTGCAAATCAACATGAAGTTATGAACACCTGGGGGAGATTTTTGAGTGAGGTGTTAGATAGTTTCCTCCACCATCATCAGAACACCAAATGAGTGAATATCTTTTGGTAGAATGGTGTTCATCTCTCTAGTACAGCTCTAGAGACGTGTAGCTCTACCTAAGCTGTTCTGGTGGCTCCTGGTGGCCCAACATCTTACTACCACACTTTTTATTGGTTTTTCCTTTAATTTGTCACTCATCTGTATATAACACACTTCATTTTATTACATTTTCTGACTCTTAACTCAGATATAACAGTTTTAGGTGTTAATCTGGCAGAATGCATTTATTCAGTTATCCAAATACCTTTTGTTATATGCTACTAGATAAGAAATATACTGTTCTTACTGGAATATTACATCAAGGTAGCTGGATATAAATTTAAACCCTCATCCTAGTGACATAATCACTTCTGCCCTTGTGATGGTGAAACATCATCAGTATTAAACCACAAGTCTAGTCTTCTTGATTTTTCTAATGCAAGACATTTCAAAGTAACCAAGCTGGAAAGCTGTTCTTTTTCCGAATTAAAGTTAGGTTTCATTTTCTTGTGACCCACCAGGCCGCAAGTCCAACATGGAGGAGGTTCAGGACGAGCTGGTGCACAGACTCACTCTCGGTCGCAGTGCTCAGAAGAAGTTCCAGGCTCCACCACGCAGCACCACTCTGCCCACTGCCAACATCACCTACGACTCCACGCCTGAGGAGGTCAAAGCCTGGCTCGAGGTTAAAGGCTTCAGCGCTGTGTAAGTGTGTTTTAGGACATAGGCAGTTTGGTGGGGAGTTGTGCACACTGTCCTGTTTCTTTGTGTATTTATTAACTTTCCAAAAAGCCAAACTCAAAGTGCATTACACAACGGTTAGTTCCGGTTCACTAATCTGATCGGAAGAGCGGCCTTCCAAGAATGCTTATATTTAGTATAACCGCACTGGGACCTTTCGCTCTGTGCATCACTCCGCTTGTCTGTGTTTTTGCCACATAAAATTCCACTTCTAGCAACAATCTAGCAACCACTGCCTACGATTTCTCCTTCAACACAAGATACAGTAACTTCACCAAATCCTCAGTGTCCCTCATTTTAACACATTGCAACGTTGCATATGTCAGAGTATTATGACTTTATTCACAAAATATTGTGACTTTTTTCCCGGATATTAGATATTAAGACTATATTCTCAAAACATTACATCTGTATTCTTGAAAACTTGTATTTTTATTTTTGAAACAATGGCCCTAAGACTGACAAAGTGATGGTCATGTCCACTGCTGAACATGCATTAAAACATGACCATCACATTGTCAGTTTGCTTTCCAATATGTTTGAAAGAACTGGA
The DNA here is from genome assembly GCF_027358585.1 of Pangasianodon hypophthalmus. Taxonomy (NCBI): domain Eukaryota; kingdom Metazoa; phylum Chordata; class Actinopteri; order Siluriformes; family Pangasiidae; genus Pangasianodon; species Pangasianodon hypophthalmus. Next base: position 9,854,963 of record NC_069727.1, read on the forward strand.
GTTGGAGACTGATGTGAACCTGTGGGTTGTGTCTATACAGGACTGTAAACAGTCTGGGTGTGTTGACTGGAGCTCAGCTCTTCTCCCTCAACAAAGACGAGCTGAAGACTGTTTGTCCTGATGATGGGGCTCGAGTCTACAGCCAGGTCACCGTACAGAAGGCTGCCCTCGAGGTAGGTCGGAGTCCGCACGTTCTCAGTTCTCTCTACATCCTTCTTTTAAATTTTCTAGAACACTTTCCTGTTCAGCTTATTCATTCAGAATGAACACTTTATTCTTTGCCATGTCTCTGGGATGCTTTAAGTGCTTTGAGAATTCTACTGGTTTACACTGAAGTTATTTTGAGTTTTAAATCGGCCAACGCTGGCAAGGTTGCCTCTGGTTTCTTTCGTGTTCTTCCTGCCTGCAGGTCTTCTTCTGAACCCTCCTATGATCCACTGATAAAGCTCTCAGGCTTGCTAAGGTATTTAATATGTCGTAGACTGGTAGCTCTTCTCTGTTGGCAAGGTTCAGTGTAACACAACAGTTTGATTTATTACTACATGGTTATGGCATGTTCCATAACTTCAGAACGCTGTGTTCTGTCAGTAGACCTGACTAACAGAGATTGAGTAAACCAGTCTGAGATGGTCAACTCCACCCTACAGACATAAATGTCCACCCAAGCAGCTTCTGCTTTTTTAGCTTTGGAGCAGAAATCCCTGCAGTGCTCGGGACACATGTCTGTGGTATTGGATGGTCTTCACACTGACCTTAGGCATGTGTTACTATACATTTCCCCTGCTAATATTACCGTAAATATGCTTCTAGGTTCTGCCTCAATTTAAGCCTGTACTGTATTTCCTCAGTGCTTCCTCCTCATGTCATCTTAGACATGTCATCTTAGACAGTCATTTAGACCTTTTTTTTTTTTTTTTTTTTTAATAAGAAGTAAACCTGTCTCCTTCCACAGGATTAATTATCTTTCTCTCTCTGTGTAGAGGAGTTCGGGCTCTGAGCTTCAGGAGATCATGAGGAGGAGACAGGAGAAACTAGCAGCGACAACAGCCAGCGACTCGGGAGTCGAGTCCTTTGATGAGGGGAGCAGCCACTGACTCTCTCGCCCTCCTCTCCTCTTCTCTTGCACTTTTTCATCCTTTTCACATTGTCGTTTTTCAGGATGCGGTCGAGTTTGCAGCCATCATGCGCCGTCGTCAGGAGCTCCTGGACCCGCCCGACCATGGAACCAGCTCGGATGTAGATTAAGCAGCAGCATGGACAAAAACACCGTGTTTGACAGAAGAGGATTTGTAGGATTTTGTAGGATTTGTAATATACTTGCTACGTAGACCAAAATAAAGTACCACAATGAAGATGACTGTAGGTTTAATATAAATAAAATAAGGCTGAAGAGCATGTAGTTGTTTCTAGAGCTGTCAAGTTAAGCATTAAATCAACGTCATCAGTCCTTAATGTTATAAATATTTAAAAATCAAATTATTATTTAAAAATATAAGAATTTAAAAATCATTGTGTAGTACTGCTGTAATTTGAAGGAAAGAAGACATTGAATTACAGGAAGTGTTGTAATGTGTGAGGCCGATGACTGACTGAAAGTGAACAGGACACAAACATGTTGTCTAGCAGTGAAGGAAGGACATGCTCAGGATGGCGAGGAATGATTTTTGCTGGACTTTGATACGGACATGGATTTTTTTTTTTTTTTTTTTTTAATTAAACTAACGGATTTAGATCTCCATTGAACATGTGTACCTACACGTTTGTACAGTGGGCTGTTGGCTTGGAAAGTAAAGTGTCTGGAACTTTCCTTTACTAACCATACACACACACACACACACACACACACACACACAAGGTGGAATCAATACAGAAAAATACAGAAAAATGCAGAAATAGGTGCAATGTTACAGGGGATTGGTGTACATTTTTGTTTGCTGGAAAAAGAGGATATTTATGTGTTTGATAATTTTCTATTTAAGCCTAATGCCAAATGAGTAACTTTATATATGACTCACCATCCATTAAAAGCCGTGGCCACATTAGAACATACATTTCTGTCTTTCTGCCGTGTCCCTTCTAATACTGTAGATATGTTTTCAGGGATATATTTTGTACTAGAATCTACAAAGCTGGCTGTTTAAGGTTATGCTCAACACACCTGCATGCATAATCATTTCTGTTTTGAAAATGCTTTTGGATACCGTGGATAGGATGATTTTGTACTCTGCTTTGTTTTGGGTTTTTTTGGCAAACGATCATCAATGTTTGATTTTAAATGTTTACTATTACATTCAGAAAGTTTGTTTCTTCAATTTTTGTTATTGATTTGATGTAATCTGAATATCTCTCTGAACACTGATGGTCAGAAGGACTCTAGAGTAAGATTATAGTACGACATTTCTCTTTTTTCTGATTTCTTAGTGACTGAAGTGCCATGTTCATATAGGAAGATCTTAAACAGCAGTAAATGAATAGTGAAAGGCTCTTTCATAAGCTCTGTAAGCCATTTACTCAGTGGGTGAGCCACACTTCCTCAGCTCCTGCTTTTCGGCTTTATGCTGTGATCATTTCATGAATGAAGGCTGGCCATTTTCTATGATATAACTAGCACTTAAATGGAAGGACCTTCAATAAGAAGAAATAAACTGGTAAAGATCTACAGAATAAATCTATATGAAATCTACACTGCCTTGCATGTGTTTTTGACCGGGGTGTGTTTAAATTTCTTTCCTTGGTAGAGGAACAGCTCTAACAGTAACACGGATGCGGCGAGGTGACGTGAGCCAGGGCTCTGTTGCGTGTACGCTGGAATCAGGATCAGGAATAATTGAAAGCATCACTAGAGGGCAGGCTTTAGCTCTGAGCCAGCAAGTACACGCATTACTTCACATTTCCAACCCTAGTTAATGTGACCTAAGGAACATTTTTCCAGACAAACATATTCAACGGTTTTCTTTATTGTTTTGTTTCCAATAACCACACACATTAAAACTGAGAGGATGACGAGTGATCTCAGCTCAGGCTTAAAGTGATGCATTGCACAAAATGGCACCAAAGACAAATTGGACACAGCTCGACGTACACTATATTAAAGAAATTTTTTTTTAAAAAAAGACATGAAACTTTAAGAGCAAACACTGGCCCTTATATTTGAAGGTCTTCTCCAACTCCATGTATAGTTTTGTAGCGGACTGGATAATTGATCAGTGAAATTCTCGGCATACTATTATGAGAATATTACTCAGCACAATAGGCAGTATGTAACATTTTTAGAAATAGAAATAGTTAAATATGAAGACTTTAATCATGGATTTGATCCATTTTTCTTTAGTATGAAGTAAGAGACTTCTTTAAGGCTTTGTATGTACAAACTAAGCCAAATATTAATTCAGAATGACCTTATACTGTACCTTATTATGGGAGATATCTAAGGTATTTCTTGCTGTTATGAACTTCAGTGTGCACTGCCAGTACCAGTTGAGCAGACATTTTTCAACATGTGATATGAAATGAATACATAATTCCTCATTATCTGCCAATACAGATGCCAATACTGCTTTTTCCACATGTAAGCATAAACATGGTCCTTTACAGATGAACTCACCAGCTTCACCAGCTTTGCTGTAAAAATAAACATTAAAAAATAAACATTACATCCTACATATCTCTACATGACAGGATATGTTTCACACTCTGGTTTTGGACCCAAGTGAGCTGAACTCGAAACAAATCTTCAGTTTTTTTTTTTTTTTGTGAGAACATTTAAGTCTTGGCATCAGCCAGGCTTCCTTATACATGAAAGGATGATGTGTACATTCCAACTCCACAGCTTGAAAGATTAAACTGTGCAGTTCCACATCAGAGTTATGAGAGCTCTGACATGGCAATTTCCACTACACCACACTCTCCTCTGCTTAGATAAGGTTCTTCTACTGTAGAACCGATGATATCATTCAGCTAGCAGGAGACGTGGTGAGGACAGACGAGGAGGCGCAGTACAGTGACATAACTTACATATTTTCGCTATAGCGCAGCGCACACTTACAGATAATCAGTGCAAATTATACAGACCCAGAAAGACGGATGCATGTCGTCACCTCAGAAGGTCCTCATTTCACGAATGTGGGAATATGCAACCAGGTTCTAGTAGTCGTACCAAAGAGTAGCTTATCAAGAGTAGTACAGCAGTAGAGAATGCTCTCTCTCACACATACACACACACACACACATACACACTTGTACTGAATGTCCCTTCCAGGGAGTGGCAGTGTGACAGTTAAAGAGTCTGATGCAGCTTCAGGAACCAAGGCAATGAATACTAATACTATGATGAGTTTGGATGTATGTGAAATACTCTCACAAATTATGGCGCCCTAACGCCCTCAGAGACGTCCATGACGAGCACGTGGACCTCCTCATGCCTTCGCTGGGTGTGGCAGCAACCAGCAGATGGGGTTGGTGCTTGCAGACAATCCTGAGAATAAAACTAAATGCTAAAAGTTCTTTTTTGTCCCATTTGGCCAGCGGTTCATTCACTCTCACCACTAACACTCGCTCTGGAACTGCTGCAGTGACTCTGCTGAAAGAAAGCAGCCTGGACGTTGTTGTGGATTCCTTAAGGCATGTTTTTTGTCCTATTGTGCCTTCACTGGTTGGGACAATAGAATGTAGAATAGCTTGGGTGGTTTCTGCAACTCCTCTGCTGCAGTTTTTATTTATTCTGGTGTTTATATAGTAGGCCTTTATGCAGAGAATAAATGCCTGAAGCAAAGGAGAGTGCAGGGCATCAATACAGCCTGTAAAACACAGAACAACCTTTAGGTTAGACTGTGAAATTTCAATAGAAGAACAGCATGACAGAACAGTAAAAGAACTTTCACAAACACAACACCTCTTTATGCAGCATTTATTATGTTTGTAGTGAACCCTGGTCCCTTTACTGCTTCCACTGGTCCCAGACCTCCTGCAGGGGTGAGGCATTCTTTATCCGTTTCCAGGCAAACACTAGTCTGCTCTGATTGCAGTGGAACGTGACTCATTCCTGATTCAGCCCAAATACAGGAAGTGAACTAAGCAAGCGGCATGCTGGCAAAACTTCTCTAAATGACTGATTCGGCACAACAGAGAAGTGTTCATTCTATTGTTGGGAACTTGCAAGTTCAAAACCCCAATGATGCTACGACCATCCATGACTGGGAGCCTAGAGAGCAAGACTGGCCGTGCTCTGTGGATGGGAGGGATGCATACGTTATCTCCCCTTGTCAATCACAGTGACACTAACCAATCGTAGGTGTCTGTGAGCTAATGTATGTGGAAGAGGGCAGAGAGCGCTTCTCAAAGTGAGGAAGCACTTAGCCTTAGAGTGTTAGCCTTCACCCTGCCCTGTTAGTAGCTCTTGTTTGATAGGGGAGAGCTGAGCAGTGGGTGGGAACTGTGGAAATCAATTTATTCTATAATATATTTATTATTTAACAGCTCTGTGCTCTACAAGCCCAACTGATGTCTAAGATTTTTGAACTGTATGTTTGTTTACGTCTCCTGTCGCCATTTCCGACACAAATGAAGGACTTCTGCTACCAAACATTCACAAACCTGAATGTTTCCAGCTGAATGTTTCCTTTTTCACATGAACCTCCTCAAACAATTTTTCGTTTTCTGGTGCATTTAATTACATGACTGTTTTGTTCAAGTAACAGACGCTGAATCTGTATAATTGACTACTAGGTCCTGCTGCAGTTTCACTGTTCACCTGATGTTACTCAACACAGCCAATGTTCACCTCGTTTCACTTTACCATAAAGGGCAATAATTCTTCCTCTTACCGTGGAAGTTAATTGTTCCTACCTGTTGCCTGTTCCCTCTGTTTAGTGCATTTGTTTTGCAGGTTTAGCTGATACAATTCTAAACTATTAACACTAAACCATTAACATTACCCACAACCATCCTAAATGTTCTCACTTTCCATACATGTCCTGGCTGCCATTAAGACTTGGTGACGTTCTCGTAGATGACATCGCTGGTGAGACTCTGCTGTTTTTTCTTCTTCCACATGAGCAGAACACACTGATGAATGAAGACATACTGTTCCTGCAGATAAAGAGAAATCACTTCTTCTACAGCTGTAATTACAGAACACTGAGTACACTATAATTAGCAATAATACAAGCAGCTCCAGATTGGATACTCACTACTCTCCATGTAAGAGAAATGATATTCGTACGAAATGTAAATGTACTACAGGAAATTAAGGGAATGTAAAACAAATCTTGCTTTACTAGCTATTCCCCAGTGCAGCTGATTAAAGTGAGACAGAAAACACACACATTTTACCTCTGTTTGCACCATAGAGAGTCGATGTGAGCGCATCTCTGATACCATGCCCAATATATCAGCATACTCGTGCTCCCGGATATGCTGCATCAGCCGGTCCAGGGCAATAAACGTGCCTGTACGACCCACACCAGCACTGCAGGGTTACAAAACAAACAAACACACACACGTGAGGAATATGTGAGGATAACTCACAAATCCTTTAACAGGCCACAATGGATATTTATATGCTTTAAACTCAATGATCCCTAAATTCTCAAGGAATCTTTTTTTTTTTTTTTTTTTTTTAATTTAGCAATTTTGCAAAGTGAGCAGCCATAAAGATTTCTGTAATAACATCCGACAATTCTGACAATTTCACGATGAAACTGAGGAAAACACCATGAGATGGGGAAAAGAGCGTACTTATTTACGCCTTGTTGTGCTTCACCCAAATTGTTTGTGCACAGAAGTGGGGGAGGGAACTTAAATCCAACTGCAGGCTTTGGACAGCAAGGTAAGTGTTGGCCAGCACACAGCTGGAATATTTAACCTTGTGACTGTCTTAAGCTGTGACAGCAAGCCTTTTGGAAATTTCTCAAACAGAATTAAAAGTGGAGTCAGGGATTTTTTTTTATATCACTTCAATAAAAATATCTGTTCAGAGGACAAACTGCAGGCTGTAAAGCACCCCAGGCTCCATAAACAGGAGAAAATGATGGATAAGGAGGCAAAGTCCGGACAAGGTCACCCCTCGTTTATGAGCAGGTGGCTTACTTTTTTAGCAGTGTGACTTTCGTAGAATCGTGGCTTTTATCGTCATTCCAGTACATAACTCGTATATACATTGGAATGAAATTTTATTTCTTCAGGACCATGGAACACAGGAATACATAACATGCAAATACACTACAGCGTGAGACAAGTGCAAAAATATATACAACAAATAAAGACAACAGATGCACAATGCATGCTATCTAGACTGAACAACAGTATGGTGGCAAAAGTAGCAGTAAGAGAAAAAGTGTCTCATAACAGCAAAAAAGGGGGGATGGGTTGTATTTGCCTGAATTTTGAGTTTCAGGACAGCTAGCTTCAGTTAACTTTCCCCAAAACCACTGACACATTTATGCATTTATGTTTTTTCACAGTTCAACCCTTTTCAACCACATTTCCTCTTTTCAAACTATTAAAATATGAACATCTGAAAGCCAAGCTGTAGAGCTGTACAGCTAAACTCAACATCAAAAACAGACTTATGTAGTGTATTTCTGAGAATGATCAATATTTAGCAATTCCCTTTTATCCTGAATGTGCAGCAGCGAGCAAGACAAACTGAATCATTACGCAGAGCCATGCCTAACGTTTGGCTCAAGAAAGATGTACAAATACAAGCAATGTAGTGAGTAGTAAGGTGAACGATGTACGCCATAATGGTGAGGTCACTGTGTCCTCTAGGAATCCAGGCTGTAGAGATTGTCTTCACAAGCTGGTATTCCAGATGTAGAAGAATCTACCACATGGTTAAGAGGGGTTTTTGGTTGGTTAAGAACAACTAAACCATCTACAAAAAGTACTCTGGAGGTTACAGCACCATGTCACTAGAATGCCTCTTCTAATTAGGGAATGAGAATATTGTTGAGATGAAAATTAAAAACACGTAGAAAAAGTACACGTGTGTCAGGACCTGCAGAGAAACCCATCCAAATCTAGTAAAATAAGCCCAAGAAGCCCAATTAAAAGATTCACTGCCCTGAAAAATTAATTCATAGACCAATGAATTTAAATAAAGGGCAGTATTTCCAGTGAGTAAATAAGTAATGTATGTAAGTTCAACAGAAGGTAAATAGGTAATAATGCCAGGTTTATGTAAAAGTCATTAAATAAAAATGCATTTACAGACTTAATTCATAGTAGTAACATGAACATTATATCAATATATGTAAAAGCTACATAAAGCCATAATCACTTTTCAGAGTGTGTAATGGTTTGAAAAAACATGTGGCTGAGACACACAGATAACTTCACATCAGTAAATGAGCACTGTCTAGGCAACTGTTGTGAAACAACTCTGAATGAAGAATGAGCAAACAGCATGTCCACATAGTGTGTAAATGTGTGTAACCAACAGCAACCTCAATGTATGGACCTAGCAACTGTGTTGAGTAAAAAGTAGCATCTGTTTGCAGACACACCACCAGTGTCCTTCCGGTCTATCCTTGAGCTAGATGCTTGTGCAGTCTCTGTATTAAACATGCTGGCATAAAAGAGAATCTGTAAATGAGGGTAAGGCCTGGTGGGTCACGTAGACGCCCGTCTTCATACTTGCGTGTGGTGTGAATGTGTCCACTAGGGGGCAGACAATGAAAAACTAAACTCCAGGAACAATAAAGAAGAAACAAAGTAGTGAACTTAATAATGCTGAGGATCGCATGTCAAGGACAAGTAGGAATATTGTCTATTACAAAATAATGTTATCAACCTGAAGCACTTTCAGCTTCAGAACTTTCATTAATATAAAATGGATATTAAGTCATATCTAGCTGCAGCTCAAATTTGCCCTTACTGCATACCTTCTCTGAAATGTACAGTTTATTTTATTTAAAGGTACAATAGTCGATGTTTTTGTTCCTTACTGGTACAGATAACCAAGAAGATATGTAGAACATGAATAAAAACAAACAAACAAACAAACAAAAAAACAATAGATTAACTAGTGGCCTTGGCAAACTTTTTTCTTTTTTTTATAAGTCACTAAGAAAACTGGAAAACTGATTTCTGGTCCAGATTGTTTGCTAGCTAATTAAGATGAACTGAAACACTATTTGTTATATATAATGTAAAATATAGTTAGGCTGTTCCTAGTTACCTATAGTCAGTTTTGTACCCACACTGACGAGCACAGCTCCTGACACTTCTCTCTCCTTCCCTTATCTCGCTGCACATCAGCACTTTCCAGATGCTACGTGCTCGTTATACATTTAGCACTGGGCTTGCAGTCAGATTAATGACTTATATTTGACAGAAAAGCCGTCTTTACTATCTGTGAGCTGTGCTGTGCGGAACTGTGAGGTGCAGAGAGGGAATTTATACAAGACGACTGGTTTTGAATTCTTTAAGGTGTAAAAACCATTCTTTAACACCGCAAAAATGGGATGCATCATTTTAACTGTATTAAAATAATCATACAGGCAAGTTGTCAGGTGTCTTTACCTAAAATACAACCAAGACATAGGAAAACAAGTATGTTTGTTTGTTCTTGATTTCAAAGGTTGAGATTCTCTGTTCAAGCAGCATTTCTCTGAGACACAATACTGAGTATCTGCACTGTTAGAATTTTGAAGGTGGTTAAATAATTCAGAGGTGTGCACATCGGCTCGACTCTGGGAGCTACGCTTACCCACAATACCCCTCTCAACAAAAGTGTTGTGATGCAGATTCACTTCTACATGCTTCTACACAGAAGTATAAACCAGCCTTGAACCTGTCACTGGTTGGTGAGAGACGCATCTGCTTCTCTTCTCAGATGCTTTTATATGAGAGCTGAGAAATGCAACCTGGCACTTTTAGAGTGTTTTAAGTAGAGACAGCACTGATCTGTATCAGTATAACGCTGATACCAGCACAAAATGGTGGATCTGATATTGGAAAAAATCATATTAGATATCCTTCAACAAATGCCAAAGATTGGAAATTGGAAAAGGAACTGGAAATGTTTACATATAAAGAGAGAGGATGATAGGATTTTGATAGGATTGATTTATTATATTTATACAAGAGATGACACAAAACCACTTTTCCTTTTCCAAAACCTAAACCTTGAATATCAGCTGATACCAAAACCCATCTGATATTTCTTTCTTTAAAAACTACTCAGCTTTAAAATATTAATTTTTTAAAGTGCACCACTTCACAGTTAAACTCTTTCACACAAATGTAACTTACATTGTAAATATAATAAATACATTGAAATGATAATAATAATAATAATAATAATAATAAATCAATCCTGACAAAATAAAAACAAAAAACAGTCAAGTCTCTTTATATGCGTTATATTGCATTATTTATATTGCATTTCCAAAAATACATTTCTTTCCCAAATCCAATTCCAATCTCTGCCATTTGTTACACGATCCGATACTGCACATGTTGTCTCTGGTATCAGCCTGATTTTCGTTGGTATCAGCCCGATACTGATATTGGGTATCGGATTGGTGCCATGTGTAATTTATACATTATAATATTTATTATATTTACAAAGTTAGTGTTTTTTGTGTGAGTTTATCTGTTTCAGTTTAACAAAAACAAGTTGAACTCGACACCAGTGGTGTTGACGGGGATGCCTCCACCACCACCAAGCCTGGTCATTCTTTGTACTAATTTGTATGCCAGAAATAACGCTTAAAATATACTTCAAACAAGAAGGAAGCTATTCAAGAAAAACTATGTCAAATGTCTTAAATAGTTTTGCTTCAATAGCTTCCTTCCTGCTCGAAGTATATTTTTGGATCAATCCCAATATCTAATCAGTTCATCTGCTGGTTACAATGATAATTCCATATAAATCTTACAAATATTCAACCACTCGTTCTTGAGATTTCATGCTAACAAGAATCTTGAATCTCGGACACACACGGACAGAATGGTGGCAAAAATTGTAGCTAGTCAAAAATGGGGCTGGAGTTCCTGAATGTGAATGTATACACATCATCTCTGTAGGACAAACAGGAAGGAAGCTACTGAAGAAAAACTACTTCAGACATTTGACCTTGCTGTGACCTTGACCCTGTTTGGATCAATTCCAATATCTAATCAGTTCATCTGCTGGTTACAATGATAATTCCATATAAATCCTACAGATGTTCCTGACATCTTGCTGTCCTGAGAAATCCTACAACCACTCCTTCCTGAGATATTGCACTAGTGAGAAACGGACAAACAGACAACCCAAAAACATAATCACAGTGGTGGAGGCATAAAAAACATTTTAAAGCCTAGTGGTTTTTAAGTAAGCAATTTCGGCTGAAACAGTTTTAAATCCTCTCTAACACAGCTCTTGTTTGTTCTCTAAAGAGATAAAGAGCCACCAAACACTCAATCTGTGTTACTGTGCAGTTCATGCTTCCACCGTCATGCCACTGCGATCAGCTCTAATTTGTAAACCGAAGCTTGATAAGAGACTGAAAGGGAAGCTCTTGTAGAGTAATCATCCTCTAATAGTGCCTCATTTATTTCATTGAAAAGGAGAATGGACCATGGGCCATGACTCATTTACAAACACAGACGCGACGAGAAGCATCTATGAGACAATATGCTCTTTCTTTGTATTTTTCTGTACATGCACAATATACATAGAGCTCAAACTCTGAAAGTCAAGCTCTGTGTCCTCACCTGCAGTGGACCGTAACTGGTCCTTTGGTCCTGTTCACCTGCTGGCGCACTAGCTGCACAAACTGCAGGATGCTTTCGATGGCGTTCACCGTGGGCACACCGTGATCGGGCCAGGACGTGTAGTTAAAATGCAGCACGTCCTGCACCTCGTCTGCCTGTAGAGCGAGAGAGAGAGAGAGAGAGAGAGAGAGAGAGAGAGAGAATGTCATGAGTCAGAGGAGCACATGGCTCCTCAGGCAACTCTCAGCAGCCGTGTCTCACAAGACACACCACTACTAGCTGTTGGTATAAGCTATATTTAACACTTCTGGTGATCGCACATTCATTTCGCGTGTTGTCTTACAGCACTGCAATCAAAATCCTGTTAAAAAAACAGACCACACACCTGGCTAGAGGGGATGCTGAAAAAAAGAGTGCATAGTGATGAATTGACTAGATTGTGAAATAGATATAATTGAGTGTCTCCTTTCTCTCTGTTGAGTCCCTCAGATGACACTCACATAGCTGAGGCGGAAATTCCTGATGGTCCATTCAGGAGACTCGCTTTCAGACAGCATCTCTACCGTGATCTCGCCGTAGGAAACAGGCTCGTCCGTAAATGGCCAGTAATGATCACACTTCACCTGTGGGAGAATCCCCAAAGCTAAAATTAGCAAAAAGACAAGAGACATCTGTGCAGATGTGTACAAATCTCATCTATCAAACAAACAGACGAAAATTATTTTAAAAAATAGACAGAGTTAATGGCATAACCCAAGAAAGACACAACGTTATCTCAGTGTGAGATTTCTCAGTGAACACTGGAAATAAAAGCACCAATCAATCTCTATTATGTGCACACACACCTTTGTGCACCGGAGTTACTTCAGCTCTGCAGAGCTGAGACACACACCCGAACAGCCAGGCACTCTATTATTAGCTGTTAGGTAGCTGAAAAGCGCTTTTTAATTTTTTTTTTTTTATCGTATCTATAATTATGTAATAATTAGGTTTTTATGTATGGAAGTTTTAATCTTTGTGAAAACAGAAATGTAAGATTCCAGCAATACATTCAGTTCTTTCATAACATTACTTCGCTGTGGCTGAATCTCAAGATGCGCTGCACTATGTAGGGTGAACAACAGCAGTGAATGAAACCTTAGGATAAATTAAATGAAATTTAAATTTAATGCTACAGAAATAGTTATACTTGTTCATTAAAAAAACTTTCAGGGAGCACTTTAAAACATTTATATATTATTTCATATTATAAGATTGCACTGAACCAAATATAAGATTATTAAACCTATTTCTAGACACTTTTACTCATTTCAAACTTAAAGTTTTCTTATTCTACTGGCATTGCTTCAAATGCTAAAAATGAGCAGAATGATCAGCCAGTGGAACAAGACTATTTCAAGAGAAATACATTCAACTAGAAATACATTTAATCATCTTATATTTGGTTTACTGTAATCTTATAATAGGAAATAGATAACTCTGACTATATTCAAGATATTTTCACTTGTTAAGATATAATTTTTTGCAGGGAGCACCGCTGATTTTCTAACTGCTTTAAAATATCTGCAGTTGAGCAATACAACAACTGCGCATTTAATTATTTTTTGTATTTCTGGTTTATTCTTTGCTTTAAGGAGAGAAATATCGGGATCATTGTTATCTACTGTTGAATAAACTCAGGCTCAGTATCACATCCGAACACAGTAAAACACTTCAGTCTTTACACTTTAATTGAATATCTTGTTTCTGTGGTCCAGACGTTTTTACGGTTACTGACCCTGCGCCGCTCGTTGCACTGAGTCAGCATGACGATGACGTGTGAGTTTTGCTGCATCACCATCTTCCAGAAATCGTTGCGCGTCTCCGGGAGTGGCCCCTGTGTGGCGATGTACTCACGAGGTGACTTGTAGCCCTGTTGTCATGAAGCCACAGTGAAGGATCATTTGAAACAAAAATGATAATGCTAGTTTGCTAGTTTACTAAATCATAAACCTAAAAAGTGTTTTTTTGTTGTTGTTTTGTTGTTTTTTACTTTAGTAGAGTTCAATTCACGTTTTGTAAATGTTCTAGGCCACACGCTGTGTAAATACTCACTGGAATGTAGTTAGCATTGATGTAGTCGGAGCCTTCGTCGTTGTGCATAGAGATTAGCTTTACGCGGCTGAAGTCGTCTGTTTGAAAAATGTGTTCAATTTCAGCCATGTTAGCATAATTACATTATGGACAATAAACAAAGCAGACAAAAGACAAGGGAGAGAATAGTGACAGCTGTTACTTGCCACCTGGCTGCCATGTGTGTGTATGTGTGTGTGTGTGTGTGTGTGTGTGTGTGTGTGTGTGTGAGACAGACTGAGTAGCTAGTGGGTGGAGTATCAGTGTCACTATTGTTTCACAGAGTCTAGAGGTGAGAGACGAACACTCACAGGGTAAGATGTTGGTGTAGCGGTTCTTGGGTCTGTTTACTGGCAGATCTGCGGCATCATGGGATAGGTCCAGACCAACACTCTTCAGCTCCTTTAATAAGACAGAGAGATATGTTTACCCCACTGTGAACACAGATCATGTCCAATATCATGCTATTTCATGTATTTTGAAAAAAATACACATTGCACACACTCAACCATTGATGGGGACGGATTTGGATTTAATTCTAAATATATAAGTCAAATTACAGCCCTATCCGGACGGAATTAAATGTAAGTGGGGTCCTGGGGTAATTTCCTATTGTACAGGAGCTCCTCTGTGATTTTATTCCCGTCTGGATCGGCCATGTCGGTGTTTTCATATGTCCTCCTCTGAGTTACAGGTCTAATTACTTGCTGTTTTTCTCCAAACTCTGTAGCTGTCTGATCATTTTAGTCTGTGATTTTCTATACTGATGTCACCTCACTTTGGAAAAAAAGATGTTTGAGTGGTGCTGCTTGCTGCATTTAGTCTCGTAGCGTGCGTATCAGAGACCCTCCCCCAGATATTAAACACTACCCAAATCACCATGCTTCTCGTATATTTTGTGATTATTGTTTTATTGTTTTGAAATTGCTGCTGGATCTCTGGTTCTCGCAGAACTTAAATAAGAGTCAGTGTTTCATCTCTACTTTTATCACTACGGAGATGTGTAAAAACTTTATTACAGATGCCCCGCTGATAAACTAATCCATTCCGAACAGAGCTAAAGACAAACAAATTTCATTTTTCCAAGAAAAAACAAGACAATGAAAAAAAAAAAAACATTTAAAGGAAATATGTTTCCTTACTTCAAACTGCAGGGAGAACTTGTACGCAGAGTCTTTGCCCATGTCTTTTATGTAGGCCTCAAAGTCATCCAGCTGCACTGGGCTGCACACAGACAAAGAACATTCAGGATTCACAGAAAATACACTGACATTTTAGCTTCCCCATTTTACTTTTAACCATCACTGCTTTGAAACAGAATTGCAGATTGGGGAATCTGAAAATAACAGCAATATCGCTACCAGCAATTACTACATTATTCACTTCTGCGTAAACCATAATGCGTTTGTTTCATATTCATAATTAATAACAGTCTTCATAACTACGCCATGCATTGTCTCACACACAAAGGAGTTCCTCTGAACTAATGCACTCTGAATATGGAGTGTTAGGTGGCTTGAGATTAGTTGGCACAGATTTTAAGCATAAAAACAAACACACACACACACACACACACAGATATATATACACAGCACACACATACACAGCACACAGAGTTAGTATTACCTTGTTAGCTTCCTTTTCTTTAGAGCAGTCTTGCTCCTACAGGCACAAAAAGGTCCAGGACACTTTACTGAACTGTGCCTTGCTTCATTTATCACAATATCACATTTAAAAACCTGTTTCATACATCAGTCACACCATCATCAGATGTTCATTGAGGCATTTCGATCTACAGATGTATTAAATTCAAGATTTCACAGGAAGCATGCATTCCCCCTTCAAGCTGATCAATAAATACTTATTTCCATACACTTCATTCACATTACCTTTCGTACATACAGATTATACCCAGAATGCAAACACATGCAATTAATAAATAAATAAATAATACAAAATCACAAACATCCTTAACTAAAGCAAATCAAAACAAAAAAACAATCTTATAACTACTACAACCATCTATCTGCTGCTAGTATGGTTTAGTCATCCAGGGATTTGACATCATGTAACCTGGGCTCATGAAAACTGGTGCTACAGTTAGTTTCATGCTGTTTTGGTTAGAACCATGCCACTACTGATATCGCTATGGTGGGATTATTGTCAAGCCTTTGTGCTCTGGTGTGCAACCATAGACATAGCATTTCACAATGTGAATCTCCATCTGAACCTTAACCTTCATGTTCTGTTCACTGCTTAGCAAAGCATGTTCGCTGATTTACATTTTATAGCAATACGTTTATTATGCTTTGGGTTTTTTTCTTTATATTTCTGATCACACAGTTCATCTCATTCATTAACAAAATAAACAGCCACAAAAACATAAGAGTGTAAGTAAGAGAATAATAAACTTTTAATATTCACGATATGGCCAAAAGTACGTGGACACCTGACCATCAGACCCATATGTGGTTCTTCTATAAACTGTTGCTACAAAGTTGGAAGCACAGACTTGTATAGAATGTCTTTGAAAGGCTGTAGCTTTATGATTTTCCTTCACTGGAACTAAGAGGCCCAAACCTGTTCCAGCATGACAATTCCCCCATGCACAAAGAGAGCTCCATGAAGACATGGTGTGTTAAGGTTGGAGTGGAAGAACTCGAGAGCCCTGACCTCAACCCCACTGAACACCTTTTGTATGAACTGGAACGCCGACTGCACCCCAGACCTCCTCACCCAACATCAGTGTCTGATCTCGCTAATGCTTTTGTAGCTGAATGATCACAAATCCCCACAGCCACACTCCAAAATCTAGTGGAAACTTTTTCCAGAAAAGTGGGGTCTAAATCTGGAATGGGATGTTCAAAAAGCACATATGGGTGTGATAGTCAGGTGTCCACATACTTTTGGCAATACAGTGTATATACAAAAGTTTTTTTGTTTGTTTGTTTTTTTTATTGGTGACGAACACCTAATTTTTCATTTAGTGGGGAAAGAACTTCACCTTCACCAGAAGAGAACATAAAGGTTAAGGACGGATATTAAAGGAATGATTGTTCTCACTCTAAGATTAATGAAAGCGAATCGAGTCAATGTGCTGTAGCTGTGTCTATGGTCGTGGAACTCAGGCCGTGCACCATTTTACACATGCCTCCATGATGCAGCGTCTGGCTGTCAGGGCTTTACTTACCATGGATTAATATAAAAAGCCAAAAGATAGTCAGTCCAAAGGCAGGATGGCAGAAGAGTAAGGAAGGCAAAGAGGCTCCTTCGCCTGAAGGGGTTCAAATAATAAAATAAAAAGAAAGAAAGAAAAAAACACAGACAAACACCAAGGGCAAAAAAGTTGGGGACAAAACATGGTGCTTCATTAGTAATAGTGACAGACAGTGATGACTGAGACGTACTTAATTAGTGCTTCATACAGGGTTAATTAATGCCTCATGCAGTCCACAGTGTCATTAGCTTATCAACTGCATTTATGGGCGTGTGATCAAATGGTGCATGACAGCAGACTTAGGATTTAACCCTCGTTTTGCAAAACCAAACTGCAGACATTTTCCTTTCAATGCAACAGCCGTGATTAAGTGAGTAGCATATATATCTAATATAGTGCCATATCCTCATATCATCATGGAAACTGTTTTGTTGTAATATAAAACAGTGGGCTACTCAGGGCCACCCTGCTGTACCTCAGGCTTAAGACAAAAACAGTAATGATCACTATAGCAGCAGACAAATCAAAGACATTTACATAAATATTGTACAAGACACATTTCATTACAATGGTAATGGGAGTGTTTGGAGTTTGGAGGTCTTTTTTTAAATGAGATGATTGGCCAAAATCTGCCTTAACTGACTGTCTTTAAGCTGTTATATTAATCTCAAGTGTATGGCATGGAACACACTCTCCTTACAGCATCAGTGTGTGGGCTGTTTGTGTGTGTGTGTGTATGTGTGCACTGCTTCAGTTGTGAAAATGCTCATAAATTCCCCCCCTTTCTATATTCATTTGCTGCTGATTTAACAGAGACTCTGGAGACATTATAAAAAGAGACACTGATTACAGTTAGTGCGGTTTCACTCTGTAATTATTACTAATCTGTTGTATCTGCTTCTGTTATATATTTGGACATTTGGTGCTCTGCATATTCACCAAGCCATGGAGCGTGTTAAATACTCTTACTTTTTTTTTTAGCCTAATTGTAGCTCCTATCTGGCTGATTTAAGAGAAGCTTAAATGGGGACATTACTTGTAATTTTAAGACTCCTATTTTGCAAACTAAAGTTCACACCTGGTATTAACATCTGTCTCGAGTGATCCGTTTACACCTGGCATTCTGAACTCGTCTCCTGTGACCACTTCTGATCAGATTTCCTACATCCGTTGCAGGGCCATGCACATTTATTACATCAACCTTTCACTGCATTTGTTTTCAGGCAGAAATATCCTCCGAAATATCATCCTGTACGCGCTGTTTCAAACGTTTTAATCTTGTGGTCTGCTAATGAAACTTACAAATGAATGAGAGATGCGACGATGAAAGAAGCTACAAAAAGCGGTTCCAGTCACAGACATCTCCTTTATCCATTAGGCTAGTAGCTGACTACTCTACTGTTCAGCGCAATTTCCAAACAGTCTAGCAATGTTTACGTAGTTTCCAGGCAATGATGCAGTTGATTAGTTGTTCCTTTGTTGCTGTCTGGGACACATCGAGATGCATTCCTGTTCACACTACAGTGTAATGTGGTCCTAAGTGTCCCAGACCTCTGAATGTAGTTTGAGTTCACACCTGTGCTTAGCGCTGTCCACTTACGATCAGATCACATGGACACATGTTAATGCTAGGTGTGAATGAGCCTAAGGCCCTGATTTATTAAAGGTGTGTGTAAAACCATGTGCAAAACCTGTTAACACCCGCAAAAAAACACAACATACAAGCTGATTTACTAACAGAGTCTACAGAGGATTGCTAGCTGGTTTTCACGTTTGCTTTAATGAGTATGCAGTGTTGGAATATGAAGCCTTTCTACCTAAAGGTGTAAAATACAGATTATCACGCAAAAAGATTATTTTAGCACCTGCAGTGTGATTTAATGCAGTCTGAAAGTCACTTCAGAAACCGCGTGTGCAAATTAGTACGCCCGAAAAGGAGATGTGAAGAGTCTGAAATAACTACTATACTGAATAATACTGAAATAAAGAGTAGTAATAACATTTAAAATGTTGTCGTTCTTCTTCTTTCGGCTGCTTCCATTAGGGGTCGTCACAGCAGATCATTGGTCCGCATATTTGATTTGGCACAGTTTTTACGCCAGATGCCCTTCCTGACGCAACCCTCCCCAGTTTTGTCTGGGCTTGGAACCAGCACTGGAAGTGCACTGTCTTGTGCAAACTCAGTGGCTGGGGTTGGTTCCCTGGCCGAGAATTGAACCCGGGCTGCAGTGGTGAGAGTGCCAGGGCCTAACCACTAGCCCTCCAAGGACCCAAAACCACATAAAATGTATAATATTAAAAATTAAACACTACCCTCTAACAAATTTACAGTGTGTTACACATAGATATGACAATTAAACACACATACAGTGCCCTCTAGAACTACTGCTATAAAAAAAGAGAAAAAATCATGAGAACTATATTTTAAAATAATACTATTTTCTCTCAAAAATACATGTGCCAAAATTAGTGACACCCCAAATAAATAAATTGCTATTATTGAGAAGCATGTTTTATTTTTCATAGAAAAATAAACCTTTTTTCTTTGCTTTCAGTGCCCAGGACCTCTGTTGTCGCCTTTAACCATGCTTCTCTGAGGTATAAATATGAAGTTGCAGTAATGTAAAACTTTCTGTTATCCATTACAGGGAAAAGAAAACCCAGAGAACTTTCAAAACAAAAGACTTTGATGGTTGTTGACCTGCACAAATCCAGTAACGGATATAAAAATACATAAGCAGTTAAAAATACCATTAAGTACAATCAGGGCTGGAACGAAAAGTTTGAAACAGTTGGAAAGTTGTCAGGAATTGAACCCATGAGCAGACACCTCCCTGACATGCTGTGAGGAGGACAGTGAAGTGATAAAATATAACTTCCCAAATATCAGGTTTAAAATAGCACAGGTTAGTTGCATTTTGCAGTTTCAAAATCAGTGTAAAACTTCACTTTCCCAACAACAAGCTGTTCAGAAGCATTGCAGACAAAAGCCCTTCCTGAAAGGATTGCACAAAATGTTTTCTGGCTGAAGGTTCACAGGCTCTTTTGATTACTGATAGCATCATGAATTCAGGATATTTAAACCCTAACCCTGGTTGCCTCTGCCAGGAGGTTCAGACTTGGCCATAAATAGATTTTTCAACAAGATGATGATCCAAACATGTTTCCAAATCAATACAGAGAACATTAAAGAAACACAAACTCAATGTTTTGCAATGACAATCTCAGTCTACAGATTTGAACCTTACTGAACACCTGTGATCTGAATTGAGTCCGTGTGCAAAAACCTAAGAATATTAAGGAGTTTAAAATGTTCCCCATGGAGGAGTGAACCAAGATCCCTCTACAAGTGTCTCAAAACATGTTGGACATTACAGGACGAGGCTCAGTGCTGGTATTTTCGCTACAAAATATTAATTGTAGGGGTGCCAATAATTTTGAAACCAGTGTTTTGTAGAGAAAAAAAATTGCAAAACCTTTCGTCATTGTATAGGTTTATGTAAACCTTTTTTCCAATGTCCCTGTATGTTTGAGCTCAAAATATCACTTATTGCATGCATTATTCTTTGTATGTATTCATTTTCATGAAGGGTGCCAATAATTCTGGACACTGTATTTAACAAGTAAGCATCTGGATTTTTTTTATGGAATCAGTGTGCTATGTTTTATCAAAAAAACATAAAACCCTGTTGATGTAACACAGGGGATGAGGACAGCTGAAGTTGAGCCAATTTTATTTACACAGCTCAATAATAATGGGACACGAGACAGCGGGGCAGTGAATAATTAGCCTGTTCTTCATGAACATCATTCCCGTACAAACTACACGCTGATAATCATGACAGCTTTGTAGATTACGATTTTAAATAAAGTTCACAGTGTGTAGAAAATGTGATTGTGTGATTCTCAATGGATTTCTATAAAGGTAATATTTTATTTGCAGACGATGTAAGACAAGCACAGTACAATGTGCAGGCTCTCGTGTGTCAACTGACATGCTTCCTACCTGTGACTTCTGAAATGCATCTGGTGTGAACTAGCCCCAAGAATTCTTCCAAAGCTTATTCAAAGTTCTACAAGCATTTACTGTTAAGGATCAGATTAAAATCCTATCCTCTGTGTGTATGCGTCGTCTGTGGCTAGTGGCTACTGATATCTCTTGTTTCAAGCGCCTACACACTGACATCATGAATTGTACTGAAAACATCAGAAAATAATTCAGAACTCCTACCAGTTGTAAGGAAGTTTCCCATCACGCTCAAAAGAGGCGAAGTTGACGAAGGTTTCTGCCCCACATTCCCTGAAATGAAATAAAACAATCGGCCTTAACAATTAATTATCAATCAAATTAATCTTTAGCAAGCCTTTTATTCAGTTCACCTTTTAAACTAAGCAGACACACTCCAAAAGGTCGACATACTTTTAATACCTATGATGAACCTAAATACTAGGTTATTAATACCACAGTCACGCTCCGCAATGCTCTTTGTACAACTTTATAGGCTACAAATGCAGGTGCCCTGATATGCAGTGAAACTGACTGTTCTGAGCCTTTTTCACCGCTGTGGGATTAAGGAGACTGGGAGAGAGTAAGAATATTACCCACTGTACCGAACCGTATTTTAATTTTTTTTCCACTCAGATGTAATTCCCAGAAGTATAGGATTATGTGCTAACGTCAGCCACAGCACTCCTCAACAGATAGAGATGTTGATGAGCTGCCATTTTGCTGGGTTTAACACAAGGTGATAGCACAGACTTGGCACATCAAAACCAAGAGAGGGAAAAAACTTAGATGAAATTAAACTGTCATCTGGTTTTCCCATTTGTAAAGAGGTCAAATTACATTCTGTGACAAATTGGCATGCTTATGCTAAAACTTTACCAACGAAAAACAACAAAAATTCCCCCACAATGTACACTCAGGAACTCGGGAAGGTCTCCTCATGCTGCATTTGTCTAAAAGCCGTAACTCGTAATTTCAGACCTCAGACTAGGAAAATCCAAAGAAAACACCTCCTTAACTCGAAATTTCTACTTCGGGAAGGTCTCCTCAACTCCGAGTTCAGCAAGTGACATCAAATCAGCATGGCTGCTCACAGCATGAACAGTAAACAAAGCAGCCCTTCTTACCTTAAAATGAGTTATACTGTATATACAATATTTACTTTAGAGCAACCACCAAAGACAAATTAGATGGTTAAATCTATAACACTGACTACAGTTTTGGGAAAGTAAATACATCATAAACTCATGATCACTAATGTTAGCTAGCTGCTAACAAAACACACAATTTCATTGAGGCATCCATGTTCTTTCCCACTTTCAAGCTCAGCTCGAACATAAAACTAGAACAAAATGAATCAACACATATAGTAGCCTCTATGTTATTGCTCCCGGAGGTTAAAATATGATCATAATTTCCTATTTCAACAGTAGTTTAGAGCAGTCAATCATGTCCTGCCAAGTAATTAAATTAAATACATTCTTCAGATGGCGAGAGCGCCTGATTTTCAGAGTGTATAAGAGCTGCATTGTAATTATACAGTAATGCTGGAGTGGTAGTCGTTTCTCTTACCTGGTCATTTGCATGTGTTTTTTGCGCAGCACCAGTAGAAAGAGCACGAGCAGGCTGATGAGTAACACACTGAGCACAGCCAGCGCTGAGATAGCAGCTATGCTGGGGTTCATCTCCTGAGCTACACGCACACACACACACACACACACACACACACACACGCACACACAAATCTCACATTTACGGTCAAATTTAAACTATTACTATTATAATTTATTTCTTATTTGATATGAGTAACATCTATAGAGGAGGAGGAGGAGGAGAAAGAGGAGGAGTTACCCAGAGTGCTGATGGTAATGTAGGCGGGCTCGCTGGGTGTGCTGTAGCTGTAACTGATCACGCTGCAGTTGTAGGAGGTGGAGGCCTGCAGGTTGTTCACAGTTAACACATGGGAGTGGGCAGTCTGGGGCTCAGCAGCCTGTAGACAAGACAAAGACAATTAACCCTTAGATCTCCAGTCTGTGTTTGGTGTTTATTTCTCTTTAGTTTCAGCCTTACTAGTAATATTTTTTGCTGAAGCCTCATTTCCCTTAAAATAGCATAGTTTCATTTCTGCCGAGCAAATTTGTCAAGTATACAAGATGTTTCAGCCTTCAAGTTAAAGAAGATATAATGAGACTACAGAGAACAGAAGTGAAGGAATCTAATAGTAGGTGCTATTAAGTACATGATTTATGTGTTTGTTTCCGTAAACAGTTGTATAAGGTATGAGCTGTATAAGGTTTGAAGTTTCAGATATTTTGTATGTATCTGTGGACTTTAACCAGGTTTATTTTTGTGTACACTATACACAATATGTATACAACACTATGTCCACAAAACTTTTGACCATATAGTGTATGAGTAATCTATCATGGAGTGCTTACATGTTAAATTGAAAACATTAAAATTAATTACAGTAGGTTCAGGAAAAATATAGAAGATTTCAATTTAAGGGAACTGCAAATGTTGGTATCCAAAAATGTTTACGCAATCACAACTGTTTCAAGATAAAAGTCATGCAAAACAAACACACTGCCAGTAGTTGTAAAAATGTTAATTATTGATATAATACATTCACAAGTAAATGCCAACTCCTAAAATCTTTCATGGCATCACAATAGACCGCTAGATCACGAGAGCTAAAGCTGATGAGTGTGGCCGTTCTAACAGGACTCGCCCACGGCTCGGTGAGAGACGGGGTAATGACTCAAGCAGATGGCTCAGTGCTGATTATGACGTGTGGGCACAAGAGTCATCACAGTGCACTGCCCAGGCAATGCGCCTGCCACTACTGCGGATGCCATGTGACTCATTCTCACAATACTCAATAAAGGAATTAAATATTTTTTTAAATTACTCTCCTAAAATCACAGACTCCTCACAGACCCCTCTGACAATCCCTGGAGGCCCCAGTATACAGCGTTTTTGTCCTGAAGAATTAAAAAAATCTGAAAAATCATGATGCGTATTTTATCAATAATGTACGCTTACTGGCAACTTTTATAGGAACGCCTCTACATCTGACCATTCATGCAATTATCTGAAACTGGACAGCTGAAAGTTTGAAAAAAGTCCAGTTTCCGCAAGCCTGTGCCCACTGTAGTCTCAGATTCCTGTTCTTGGCTGGCAGGAGTGGAACGCAATGTAGTCATCTGCTCCTGTAGCCCAGCCGCCTCAACGTTCAATGTGTTGTACATTCTGAAATGCTTTTCTGCTCAACACAGTTGTAAAGAGTGTTTATTTGCATTACTGTAGCCTTCCTGCCAGCTGAACCAGGCCGCCCATTCTCCTCTCGCCTCTCTCATCAAATAGCCATTTCTGCCCACAGAACTGCCACTCACTGGATGTATGTTGTTTTTCACACCATTCTGTGAAAACTCTAGAGACTGGTGTGTGTGAAAATCCCAGGAGATGAGCAGTTTCAGAAATACTCAGACTAGCCCATCTGGCACCAACAACCATGCCACGGTCAAAGTAAACTGAGATCACACTTTTTCATGCTTCATTTTCATTTCATATTGTGAGCTCTTTCATCTGCACCATTTTGGGAAATTTACTATGAATGAGATCAAGGGGATTGGTTGAGAGTGACCAATCGTAGCCATGGGAGCATTTCTCGCCCCAAAATTCACTGTGTGCCATTGCAGAACGAAAGTACACTTGTGCACGGAAGTTCCCCTGCTTGCTTGATTCACTGCTCCGTGCCCGTGAATAGCTTTGTGTGTTTACAAATCACAACACCTTGCACTTTATGTTAATAAGCACGCTCGCTAGCACAGTTCTGTGGTTAGACCGGCCTCCCTGGCGCTCTCGATTAATGAAACTGTTAGGATTCTTCAGTACCAGCTTAATTAACACAGTAAGGAAAGCATAGCTGTGGGTCATCTTGGGCATAATGTAACTGAAAAATATCCCGCTAGCATGTAATGACTTCCTACCTTGAGTTGTGTGATGGGCCCGAGTTGCCTGCAGCTGACCTGGTAAAAGTCCACTACTCCCTCCTCAGTCCAGAGCAAAGTGACGGCAGAGTGTGTTGCGTTGACCGCGTACAGGGACTTGGGAGGTGCTGGATCTGTTACAGAGAAATATGCAATTTTTGCTTTATTTTCTTGCACAGGAAAGCACACGCTTTGCAGGTTATATGCCTAAAATCACGAGTGTATTTTATAAATGTGAAAAGTTAGTTTTCAGGAGTGGTCTTCGTGGCTTCTGTCTTTCAGGGGCAAAAATTATGCTTGCTTTATACTATTCCTTTTCAGTATTTTAATGTTGGCTCAGTCCTGTCTCAGTGCTTCACCAAATTGCCTACCCATGCTATCTTGAGCTTACTAGTAATATATTTTTTTCCTTCTGTTAAGCTTTCATGTTCCAAGAGCCACATATTGTAATGTGGTGAGTCTGAGAGGAAGTTGCTCCTGAATTTTTAACATTCCTGCTTAAAATATTGCTGATTTGCATTTAAGTTGTGATCATTTTCTATAAATTATGCTCCATGTCTGAACTAATGGTCGACATTACCAGTATCAAGCATAATTACTACTACATAACTTTTCTTGTTCCTACATGGAAAAAGAATCAGAGGAAATTTTTTTCAGTACTACTAACAAATGTAATTAAGCTAAATAAGTCTTAATGCATGGAATAATAAAATCTGTAAATACGTTTGTAAACTTTTGAACACAATCACACAATGTTGTGCATATGGCTCAAGAGGTGTCATGGTTACCTCCAAATAAAATATCTACAACAGTGAACACATTACGGCTTACGGAGACTGCATCTGCAGTGGGAAGAAAAACAGCACACACCCCTGACTCCGAGCTGGACTCTGCTGAGATCCCCTGTGCTAGCTGGGTATTAAATTGTGGCTTTGTTGTCACATACAGCGCATTCACGGTGTTCAGGTGATTCTGATCTGTCGAAACTCTCTACAGGCTGTTTACAAGCTTGTTATTGGGATGACTTTCTGTTCTTATGGCCTAAGTTACTAATGTAGTTTTGTAAAAAAAAAAAAAAAAAAAAAAAAAAAAAAAACTGCAGGAGCATTTTAAATTTGTCATCAATTAACTGTTCTTCCTAACTGTTTACCATGAGGACAGAGAGAGTAGCCGACAGGTCAAAGGGCAAATACCCACCCAGTTTCAGGATGTGGGGTATGGAGGTGTTGCGGCTGCGTTCTGTACAAGCCGTGACCGTCAGGTTGTAGATGTCACCAGGAGGGAGCACAAGCGCAGCCTTCATTACGTTGCGTGTCACCTGTGGAGAAAGAGACAGTTTAATGGACTTTGTGTATTATAAACTGATTGACTGTGTTTTGTGTTTTCATGTTTGAAAAAACTCACGGTGAGCTTTCACCATGCACACACACATTCAATGGATAGTATATCACAAAACACCTACCTTATAGCTGCACTCACTGTAGACACATCTGCCTTAAAGGTGCCCTAACAGTTTATGTACTGTAGTCCATCAGCTGCTATGTACAATTTGTCAGCTCCCCTCCACCCCAGTGACTACTATCATACCACCACTGACAGGATATTAATTTGGATGATGGAACATTCTCATCACAGCAGTGACACTGACACGGCAACGTGTGTGTTGTGCTGACATCAGGTGCAGTAGCTTTACTGTGTACCATGTATTTTATTAGAAACCCCTACCTTGTTGGTTCACCTTGTAGGTGTACAGTTAGAGACTGAATCTTATCTTTTTCTATGCACAGCATTTTATTATTCCCTAGAGCCTTTTCAGTGTCGGTTTCTGACCCTAAGACTGATGATGGCTGAGTATTTTGGATCAGCAGATTATTCCCAAGCTGCTGCACCTGATATACTCATACCAGCGCAAGGCACAATTCCATGCCACTACTATGAAAGTGTACACAGCACAGTATCACTACAATGATGAGAATGATCCATCATCCAAATAATATACGCTATATGGGCAAAAGTATATGGACACCGGACCATCACACCCATATGTGGCTCTTCCCCAAACTGTTGCCACAAAGTTGGAAGCACTCACTTGTATAGAATGTCTTTGTATGCTGTAGCTTTATGATTTCCCTTCACTGGAACTAAGAGGCCCAAACCTGTTCCGGCATGACAATTCCCCCGTGCGCAAAGCGATCTCCATGAAGACATGGTGTGTTAAGGTTGGAGTGGAAGTACTCGAGTGTCCTGCACAGAGCCCTGACCTCAACCCCACTGAACACCTTTGGGATGGAACACTGACTGCACCCCAGACCTCCTCACATGACATCAGCATCTGACCTCACTAATGCTCTTGTGGCTGAATGAAGATGCCAGTCTGAGACTGCAAAATTGGCCGTGCTCTCAGGGTGGGAGGGGTGGCATTACTGTCTCCCCTTTCACAGTGACACTAACTAATCTGTGAATGTTTGTGAGCTCATGAATGCTGAAGTTTCTTTCCTCAACCCTGTGGTGCAGCATGAGCAGTAGTTCAAAAAAGATGCCATGGCTGGCTTGGAGGAAGTGTCTCAGAGGAAGCATGTGCTAGCCCTGACCTTGGCTGGCTGATAGCTGCTGTGTGATAGAGGAGAGACGGCTAGTGGGTGGGAACTGGCAAATGACTAAATCACAAGAAAATGCAATTTAAAAAAAAAAAAAAAAACTAGCACCTGAATGTATAAATGTATATGATGCACACACTCATTAAATCATGATGCATTTCTGCATAGAGCTTGTAAGCTATGGCAACAATAAGCCTCCATGTTACTCAGAAATGAAGTTACTGTAAGTGAGGAGATGAATGAAGACTTAACAGACTGGAACAGAATAGCGGATAGTGCAGGAACGAGAAGCACTGGCGTCAGCCACAGTCTCTCAGGAAGGCTGGAGGGCAGATAACCATCTCTGTCTTACTATCTCTGTCTGGAAACATTTAGCAGTATCTAATTAATCCCTTTGTTTTGTGTGTGGGGGTAATTTGATTCATTCCAGCTTAGTGCTAGAGAGCAGGCAGAGCACAAGACGGGAGCAGAGCCTCTCCACGCCTTTTTAATTAGGCCTCAAAAAGACACCAGGGAAGCAATCAATAGCATAGCTCATCAGTAGCAAACAAGGCTAACGATGCTCTCTGTTGGACTTACTGCTCACAGCTCGCTGCACAAAGACCACTGGCCTTTTAATGGCTCAGCAGCACCACAGGATGTTTAAGGTAAATTGACAGTAATGGTGGTGCTAAATCAAGGCAGGACGCACCGACGGAAGTCCGGTGACTCACAATACAAACCATTAGACTTTCTGTTTCTTACTGTTATTGATCCTGACATTTGAAAAATTATTTAATCAGTGAGTTTGTATGTCACTTATTTAAGATAAAGTGCCGTAATACATTTGATGTGATTTCACCAGTGCATATCCACTCTCTGGATATTACATATCTTATATTATGTATCTATAGAACCTTACATCTGTTGAGAAGCGTCTCCTGGAGCCTTTCTTTCCTTCAGCCAGCACCTGCCAGTGCAGCATTCTGGAGTGGGACAGATCAGTGAAGAGATCCCCGTAGGTCCAGCGCACATACAACACACCATGGGAGTAATCCACTGAGGAGATGTGGGGTGCCTCAGGAGCTGTGGTAAGAATTTTAGTACATTCTCAGAATAATGATTATCCTGCTACTAAATGAATTTTAGTAATTAGTTGAAAACTTGCAGAAATGAACCATTTCTGTAATGATCTGTTATCATTCTGTAATCATACACTTTAAAGAGCATCACCTTCTCTGATTATCACATTTTTATGCAATGTCATTGGCCTTGTGTGAAAGATGCACCTCAGATGTGATACATATGTGTGTTGTATTCACCCACCAGTAACAAAGCTCACAGTGGATCCATCACAGCAGCTGAGAGGAGGGTCACCCCAGGTCACCATGGTTACTCTGAAGTTGTAGTACCATGCAGGCAAAAGATCTGCCACTCTCTGTTAAAGGATAAAGAAGAAGTGTAGGCAAAAGTTGGATTATCTAGATTTAGATTTTGTTTTTTTCATTTATAGAAGAGCCTCCATTCTAGTGGTTTTATTTTTACTCAGTGCCAGTGAATAAAACTGCGTTCACACTAACAAGCGACAAAACGAGAGGTGACTGAATTTACTGTGCACTCGCGCAACATGGAGGCGCCATTTCAGCAACAGCAGCATGTGACAAGGTGACAACACGACAAGCAACACCTGAGTGCAAGTTAAGTATGGTGCAGTAAAGCAATTTCAAACTTTTGCCTCAAATGATTCCTCAGACCAATCCTATAGCACGTGTGGTACAACATTTTTTTCATTTCCCCACTCACAACTTTTGCTCCTATCTGTAATGGGCTACTTGCACTCAGGGCTTTGAGGTATTTCCATTCTGAAATAACGCTAATCTCACGTCTCCAGTAGCACTGTTTACATTTAGCAGTACAGACAGACCAGCCATAGAGTTCGGCTAACGTTAGCTTGGGTGTCGTTTCTATTAATAGGTATTTTCTTACCTTCATAGTAGTTTATCGGTAGTTTAGCAGTGGTTTATGTGTGATGAAGCACACAATCTGATGCCTTTCTCCAGCTTACTACAAGGAGCTTTGCAAGTGTTCTTACATATATGATGAATGTCACGGATGTTCATTTTCAGGAGCTGGGTGTAAAATAGCGCCATAGTGGACGAGCCGGAAGCAGAATGCTGTTTTGGTTAGCTCCTATGTACTTTTTGACTTCCTTAAGTTATAAGAAATCCTTATAACTGTGTTTCATGTTATCCTGTCATATACGACCTCTCATTAAATGTGTAATGAGGCTTTATGAAGCAAAAACAGCCTAGAAGAAAGCAGCGGAGATCACTGGCTTCTCTGAAGAATGTTTGTAGCTAGTACAGTTAGCTTGCACTGCTAATCTGTTGACAGCTAATACGAAGCCTGGCATGTAACACCAACCAACCAATTTTCACACTGATAAGTACATAATTTGTGTTTAACTACTATTAGAGGATATATAGATATACATCTTGTGCTGCTAATCTGTTAACAAAGCTAATACCTAATATGACAAAGCCTGGCATTTTACAGACATTGAACAACCAATTTCCACACTTTTTTCACTTTAGAATGAACTGCAATTACATTTTAAAGACAAATAAATTGTAGATTGTAGTAAATCATGTGCTGTAGGCTGTATATTTTGCTAACTTTCTCATTAGAACTAAAAACTCTGGACAGATGGAGAACGCCACAAGAAGCAGTGCATCTCTGGGATTGTAGTCCCATCTGAATCCATCATGTGAGTGACTTTTAGAGACTGCGAGTTCCTGCACCTGAAAAGACTGCACCATCTTTCACCTACTATAAAAGGACCAGCAGAAAATAACTCCAGTGAACATACAGACAGAAGACAAATGAATGGAAAAACCAATGTAAACCATTTCGACTAGGATAAGATTTCCAGACCTATGTAATGTTCTGTAATGATCTATTCGCACAGGATAAGTGATCTCCGTATAAATCACACAGAGGAGAGTGTTTTCACGATGTACGAGTGGTCATCACACCCAAAGATTACCGCAAACTTATCCTGTGCGAACTGGTCAGAATTAGTACAAACTTATCCTATTACTTAACAGACACATGTTTGGAAATCTTATCCTGTCCGAACAGTACTTCAAGTCTAGACTATTCAGGATCAGGTGCAATTGCTGGCCTTTACATTCATCATCTGTATCGCATTATGCCCTCTGATTTAATTAGCTTGTAAGATCTGCCCTCTGTCCTGACCTTGTTTTAACTGCAGAACTGTGTTCCTACTTCAGCAGTCTTTAATTCCCATTTGAGGCCAATAAACGCCTCAGTGCTATCCGACCACCAAACGTGTAAGAGAGCAATTCAGCATGCGCAGCCTGCAATTAAGCATGAGTGTAATAATTATAGACAGAAAATTGCATACTGGGATATGTGCATATTAGCACGAGAGATGACTTGAGAAGAGAAAGTGTACATCTTAGCAATTCTATAATGTACAGTAGCATTACAGAAACATGTCTGAATGGATCAAGTGCTTTGTTTCTCCTGTAAGATTTTCATTTAGCTGTACACACAACCTGAGAAATATTTTTATCTTCTTTCATTTCATCTAGATCAGGGCCTCCAAAACTTGTTGGGCAAATGATCCCAAATAGACATTATGAATTTTCTGAGACCCCAAGCCTTGAGCACCCTCCATTTTTTTAAATTCAAGATTTGTAATATAGGACTACTGAACATTTATTATATAATGTAAGTGACTACAAATCAAAGGAATATTCCTTGCACTGACTCTCCAGTCTAGTGGGAAGTGTTAAGTTCTTATAGGAAACATGCACAGCCTGACTGAAAGCAGAGGAGCATGGTTTGTACTTGCCACATGATTTTCAATTCAGTTCAATTCAGTTTTATTTGTACAGCGCTTTTAACAACGGACATTGTCACAAAGCAGCTTTATAGAAATAAATACAAGCAAGATATAAATTTTAAATGTATAAATTTATCCCTAATGAGTAAGCCAGAGGTGACAGTGGAAAGGAAAATCTCCCTGAGATGATATGAGGAAGAAACCTTGAAAGGAACCAGACTCAAAAGGGAATCCATCCTCATCTGGGTGACCCCCTAAATAAATAAGTAAATCCCTTCTCTAACTGTGTACTACATGGTCAGATAGTGTGACCAGGAATTTCATTACAGTTTTCACATGAAGTCTGTTTGTTGAACTTATCCACTGTTCACTGATGGAGACTTGAGTGCAAAACTGTTAGTGCCAATTGCAGTCCTAAAGCTATCATAGCATAACTGTCCATATGAATTGTGGTCCAAAGCCATCTTCATGGTTTTTAAGTGGTTTTGCATGAGCACGTACAAACTGTGGCAGCATTAATCACACATCGCTGTGTATCTTATGTACATCTGGAAAATTTAAAAACAACATCCATTAGATCACACATCTTATCCAAAACATCCCTGACCATCAGGTTTCCAAGTCAAACTGTAAAATGTTTAGTTATTGTTTAGTTAATGTTTAGTTCATGCACAGCAACGTTAAACACACTGA
Organism: Pangasianodon hypophthalmus; assembly: GCF_027358585.1. NCBI lineage: Eukaryota > Metazoa > Chordata > Actinopteri > Siluriformes > Pangasiidae > Pangasianodon > Pangasianodon hypophthalmus. The sequence continues at coordinate 9,887,133 of NC_069727.1, forward strand.
CAAGCTCTGTCTCTATTAAAACATTCTGTCGTCACCGTGACTGTTGTCATGAGCTGCGTCTCAAATAGAAAACTCTGACCTTACATTCAAAAGAATTTACTAATCCAGAAAACCCAGAAGGCTGGTACTCAAAAAAGGTCTTTCAGTAGGTTTGAAGGTGACATGAGAGGTTTATAAAATCAGTGTTAATACTCAATAATGGCCTAGAGTTGTACATATGCGATTTGAGACACAAAGCAATTTTTTTTTTAGCACAAGTAGATGAACATGGAAATTTGTCCATTTTTATTGCTGAACTATGCTAGTGCAGCGTGTCAGGACAGTGTAAAAGACTAAAATAACGTACCTTATTAAATATGACTCAGAGTACCATTTCAAAATATTAGTATGCAAAATCCATCTTCAATATTTCTAATAGTAATTTGTAAAACCAATGAAACAAAAAGGAGATTGTGAGTTTCTCACTGGTAAATCAACAGACCCCACGTGGGGTCACGACCCCTGGTTTGGGAACCACTGATCTAGATTCTGATTTCCTGGCAAAATAAAAAGTGCTGACTAGTCCAACAGTTCTTCGAAAGAAGTGAAAAGACAGCTCTGAAGACTGAATGGATTAACTGATTGTCTTTACCACAGAGGCGATGACGGAGGCGGTAGCGGCAATCTCGTAGTACGTGGTCCACTGGGCGGTCTGCGTGGCCGAGTTGAAGTAAAAGGTCTGCAGCACGTATTTGCGGAAGGCCACGTTATGTGGCCTCTGCCAGCTCAGAATGACTGCCGTGGGACTCAGGGGGTACACCACCAGGTCTCGCACTCCTGTTGGCTCTGCCGTTAGGTTATCCAATCACAGTTTAAAAAAATACAAAGTAAATTTTGTGTTTTTATCAGAAGACACACTGCTATGCTCCTAAGCCTGATTTTAATTAATCAATTAATTAACTAATGAATTTTTCTTTATATAGCAGGCTGAAGTGCTTTAAAACAGAGTACCTCCTTCCTATAATAAAACATATTCAAAAATTTCTGATAAACTCAAAAAACATCAAGGTGGTGCGTACCTATATCGATAATGACTGGTTCGGAGGGAGGGCTGATTAGGGGTCCGTTGGTGTGATAAACCACCACTCTGTACTGAGCACCAGGAGTCAGGTTAGTGATGACGTCAATGGTGGTGTTTTCCTGTAATTTATAACAAAATCCGTTGTGAGGATTCAGATTTATCTGGAAATGCTGAGCAAACTGAGTGGACATGCAGGCAAAAAATAAAAACACTTGCATTTGTATCCAAGTCTCCACTACCACCAAAATGTCGATGACAAAGGGACCGAAAGGATGGAAAATGCATCTGTTATGTCAGGGAGGCGGTTATTTCTCCATTTAATCTGTCAACACGAAATCTATAGCCGAAATCTAATCATATGTCATTACGTAATTATATGCTGCACTGCACTTAAAGGGAATGAGAGCTGATTTGATTGGAAATCACAGCAGCACGCAAGGGTGATTCTAGGGTTTAATCCACCGGGCGCTCGGAGTGCGGTGAGAATGTACACAAATAACCATGAAATATAAATATGACCTTATTTACTAGACACTGTCACTTTGAAACTGTACACATGTACAAGTACTGCTCCCCACAAGGGTGACTGCCCTTAAATTGGCAAACACTGACTCTCCATATTCAGTGAAAGAGGAGTCTAGTGAAGGAGGGGTTTTCATGGGAACAACATCCTAAAAATTTGAATTGAATGCTAGGAGTATAGAAAATATAATCACAGTGCAATTAGGAAAAACCTGGCATTGTTACTGTTTTCACTTTTATCAGTCTGCACTTAAAGGTTTTTGGTTAGCATGGTAATGTAGCCTGTACCGCACGACTCTGTAATTTTCACCTGTGCCTCCGTTGTTAAACTTGCTTGCTGGGCGGGAAAGCTTCAAACCTGGCAACCTGGCTAGATTAGACTAAGAGAGGATTGTGGAAATCTTTGAAGAAACTTTTTCAGATCAAGAGATCGCAAAATGAAAGGGAGGAGTCTTGGGAACAGTTTTGCAGATTGCTGTGCTGTGGCTTATGTCAGCTTTCATGCTTCAATCTGAAAAATGTCATTGTTTTGGGAAAGAATAGCTTAACACTTAAGTGGGCTACAATGAAATGATAGCATATAAACCTCCTAATAATGGGCTGTTCTAACCTTATCCTTTTTTTTTAACAATTAAACTGTCCTTTGTCAGGTTACAGCCTGCACTTACGGTCACAAAACTAGCACTATGATATTAAAACAGGGATTAAAGTGCTTTATGTTTTATATATTAAACAGTTACATTTGCTTATGCACTTTACACTGACAACAAGAGAGAGGTAGAGAGATACATATCAGACAGGTAGATAGATATTCTTCATTCATGCTTGGAGCTTTGCAAGCCTCGTAGTTTGCATGTGAATTACATTATGACAATACTTCTATCAGTGTCATTCTTGCTATTATAATCTGAAAGCAGCTGACCATAATGTGTGAGTGTGATACCTCAGAGCAGTAGGTGTTCTCCATGCGCTGGCTGAGGCTGGGCTTGAGGCACGTTAGAGATACCACTGAGATGAGGCTGCCGTTGTAGCTCTGCTTGGGTGGAGCCCAGGACACAGAGGCTGTGCTCTTCCCCAGCATTTTCACACTCACCGCCTGGGGACGCTCCTTGGGCTGCTCCAGCCACTCGCCTGTAGGACCTGGAGCACACATATACACACACACAATGACGAAATAATACACGTTATACAGCACATTAGATTACAGCGCAGCATTAAGGTAAGTGAGAGTGGAGAATACACACTGAGGTAGAAGGTGAATCCTCGATGTGGTGCGCTCTCTCGGGGCTCACACTCTCCTGAGGAGCTGATGGTGGTGACTAGAACACGGTATGTCCCAGGCTCCGACAGCTCGGTGAAGAACTCATGAGTGTTCTCGTCCACAGTCGCCGGTTTAGTCATGTTACCTAGAAAACGGGTGAAAATATGAAATTCTCAGTGATCAATGTTTTCTTATGTTATTCAGCAAAACACCCGAAATGCTGTATGAATAAATAAATAAATACACAAGTTTAAAATGTTTAAAATCAATTTGCATACATTCTCTTTGTATTTTATGTACATGTTCATATTTAGTTAAATATTTTAAGCTGTAATTAGAAAACATAATAAAAGCAAGAAAAATGACACAAAAGGAAAGCTGATGCTAGTTCCCCTTTACTGAAGTACGACTTGCAGAGCTGACTTACTGTCTCGATAGATGTAGACATTAAAGCCGTCAGTTGTGGTGGGTGGTGGGGGAGGCAACCAGCGAAGCTCCAGCAGAATCGAGGACGCTTTGTTGGACCTGTCAGTGGGCTCTAGGCTGGAATCCATGGCTGAGCCAAGCTCCTTTGAGTCTTCATACTCTGGAGCCACTCCATTCACAAACTCATATTCCCCTTCGGTGGGAGAGGGACGCCTCGTTGGCCAATAGGAAGCAGTGGAATTCTCGCTCTCTGACATGTCGCTGCTGTTAGTGGAGATATTTTCTGCAGCAGGTGTGTACACATTTACGATGTTAACGAATGGCGCTGAGCTGCTGTTTAGGTTCTCAGAGGTAGCAAGAGGTCTTTGGGTAACTGACTGCGACTCCTCTTCGGGTCTCGGATCTTCCTCTTTGTCTTGCACCTCTGTTTCTAGCTGTTCCTCTGTTAGGGGGACGTCGCGTGCCTTTCGTGGCAGACGGGTGTCATGGGACGCCTTTTCACGCCAGTTAGTCACAGGCAAGCCTCTTCCATTGAGGTGGACAATCTTGAGAGACACGTTGAGAGGAGGGTTGGGTACTAGACAGACAAGTACAAAACAAATAAAGCGAGGATTATTATCTTTAATAAGCCTTGAACCCCCTCCCCCCTCCCAGCAACTGTCGAACATACAGATGATAATCGGGCACCCTTATGACAACAATGAACCCAATGTAATTCAGAATGACTCCTCTATTCTAAAAACTCAGCAATCAAAATGAGTTGAATAAAGCTGTGCGGTATGAAAACAGTAATTCAAAAAAATATCGACTTAAAATGGACGTTTACAAACCATCCTCATATCCTGCTCTCTTTATATCCTGTGTGTCCTGCTCACTCACCAACATGCAAAATTAGTTTCCTTACTTCTTATCAGAAATCATTTTATTAATACTTGCCCTGCTTACTCATTTCCAGCAATACATTTACAGTACACACACACACACATATCCAGGAGAAGCCTCTAGAAGCTAGTCTGAGGTATACCTGTCCTGTGATGGAGCGGCTCGTGGATCACTTCACTCTTTTTTATCAGGGTGCTTTTGTTGACCGTGGCTTCGGAGATGAGCTGGAAGGTGATGTTGCTGTAGCACGTCCCAGGCAACCAGTGCTTAAAAACCGTTTTGCCTTTCTGAAAATCTGGATAAAATGACCGATTGACCAATCGTTTGAGAGAAATACCACTAAAGATACATTTTAATCGTAATTAATGAAGTGTGTCTGTCTGTTCCAGAGAGGTTCTGACCTTTGTAGAGCATGAAGCGCTGCTCTCTGCCCTCGGAGTAGCTGATGTTCACCCGGCTAAAGCTGTTTCTCTCCGGCGAACGGAGCTCAAATACCACGCCGGTCTCCGGAGCTGGCTGGTAGTCTGAAATCTGCACACTCTCCAATGGAAGAGGCTCTGACGAGAACAAGGAGGCAGTGTTTTAGTGGCAGAACACAGTGTATAGAGATTTTTAACACGGATCCAGAAAGCTGTCTCACTTGTGAGCAGAGTCACAGTCTTGACCGGTTTGGTCCACGTGGAGCCATTGGCTAGTAGAAGGCTGATGGTGTAACAGAACCCATGGTAGGTGGTGTTATAAAGAAGGACAGAAGGAGCCAGGTGGCCATCGCTGGTACTCTGGAAGGGCAGGATGTGGGTGCGAGGCTCTCCAGATATCCTGGCAGCATACGCAGTGATGTTGTCCCTCAGATCCAAGGGTTCGAGAGTCATCATGATGCAGTCGTCATCCTGTAACGTCACCTCGAATGAAACGGCGGTCTAAAAAGTTGGGAAACACACATACGCATACACAACAGTTACATTTACGGTTTCTGATGCTTTTTATCCAAACCTACACTTGAGACAGGGTTAAGGGTCTTCCTCAAGAACCCAGCCGTGGTGCTGGGATTTAATCTCACAACCTTCTGATTAGTAGCCCAAAGCCTTAATCACTGAGCCACCACTTTCCCAAAGAAGAGTTTGTTGATTAGACAGAAGTAAAGCAGATCAAAACCTTAATGAAAAGTCTGATATCAGTCCAAGGACATACGGTACTGTGCAAAAGTCTTAGGCACGTAAAGAAATGCTGTAGAGCAAAGACGCCTTCAAAAATAATGAAATTTTATGTTTCTACATTTAAAAAAATAATATAAAGTGCAGTATACAGTAATAAAACAGTCAATATTTGGTGTGATGATCCTTTGCTTTAAAAAAAAAAAGTAGTCTCAGGTACAATGTGTGCAGTTTTATAAGGAAATGAGCTGTAAGTGTTACTGAGTATCTTACAGAAGTAGCCACAGTTCTTCTGGAGACTTTGACTGTCACACTTTCTTCTTATTTTTGCAGCAAAACCCAGCAGCCTTCATTATGTTTTTTGTCTGAAAAGTGGTCTCTTATGTAATATGCTGCTTTCTTTACTGATATTTAAACATTTTTCTTAAAAAAAAAATAGGGTGCCTAAGACTTTTGCACAGTACTGTATAGAAAAAAAAATGCAGTATACAGTGGGCTTGAAGAGTAGTTAAGGTTTGGCTTGGAGCATAAAGACTATAGCCATGAACCATCACTAGTGAAAAGGTTTATGAGGCACACACCCACACACACTTCCCACCCATGCATCCCCCATTGTACACAATGAAGCAGGAAATCCAACTGCACCTTGAGACTGAAGCAGCTACTCCTGCAGGAGAAAACGGGCCTAAATGACATCAGCCATTGAGCTCTGGTAAGCATTAGGTTCCTATGGTGACCAGCTCTACACTCTTTTTTCTTCTAAAGGGTTCTTGACGTCCTTTTGGATGTAACCATTTAAAAGTTAAAACCTTTTTTTTATGCCTGATAAAAGACCGGGTGGGGGTTTTATAGAGTGAACAATGATAATTCTCGAAACCTCCGATTAAATTTGTAGTAAGACGGTTCGTTAAAGAAAGACGACTGAAAGTCAGCAAAATGCAAGAAGAAAAATCTGCTATACACTAAATCCTTATATAAAGCACGCTCGCTAATGATGATATGGCATAAATGTTTTATTCGGATAATCCTTTAATGGCCTCTCAAATGCTTCCATGATGATAATTTAAAGAAAAGCAAAAGCTAGATGCAATATTGTCTGGCACGTTTAAAGTGATACAGTGAGAAAAAAAGTTAAAAAGAAGTGTGCCAATTATATTGGAAGGGACTAGAGGATCCTAGTATGATTTTAAGAACCTTCCTCCTTTGTGTTTCCTCATTTTCTACATTTTTTCAATGCATGTGCATGAATAAATGCTTGAGCAGCACATCGTCTTCTGCACACTATACAGTCCTTTAAAATGCTAAAAAGTGATCACATTTATACTCTCAAATAAGATTTATAGGCTTGAACCACTGCTTTCAAGTCAGTAATTTAAACCTTTTAGATTTCACTCCTTCTAAAAAAAAAATGCATTGAAGTTCATTAAAAAGTAAAATTTGCTGTTAATAGCCAAAAAGAAAATACCTCATGTGCAACTCATGTACACTACAAAAAAATTACAAAAAACATCTTAGCAAGTGGAAATACCTTGAATACAGTCAAATTTATCTAGTATTTCAACAAACCAAATACATGATTAAGTATATTTCAACAAGCCTATTTCTACACTTTTTTAAAAATTTTTTACTCATTTTAAGCATTTATTTCTAGAAATAAGCAAAATTACCTGCCAATAGAATAAGAAAATTTAAAGCTTGAACTAAATAAATGAGTAAATAAATAAATAAATAAATCTAATAATCTTATAATGGTAAGTACTAGATAACTTTGACTGTATTCAAGATAATTTACTGGCCAAGATATTATTTTTAAGCTGGCACCTGCTTATACAAAAGCTCTTTGGTTCTGTTCCAAATTATTACATTACTGATCTGACTGTAACTGTGGTCTTTCTGAAAGTATATCAATACTTGTTGCTTTATTTTAAGATTTTCTGGCATACTTAGGCTTTAAAGTTGTCAATATGTACATAATTGCACAGTCAAAACTAAAGAGACTAGAAGTAGACTGCAAAACAAATCAATGTTCCTCTAAACACTCTTTAACACAAGCACACACTCTTTACTGGAATTAATCATCTCTGTACTCCAAAACAAAGCAGTGTGGCCAGCGGAACGAAAAGAGAGAATTGTGTACTATAACTACTCTTCTTGCTCTGTGTCTTCTGTAACCTCCCCTCGAGTCACTTCCACTCCAGACAGCCAGATCACTCCCATCACAGAGAGAGCTGCATCACATGTGCTCAAGCCTGCGAGAAATAAGGTGTGAAGGGCTCTCAAAAAATCCAACACAGGCCTCCTAGGCATAGTTTAACATCCTCCAGGAGGCATTCTGCAGCTGAGGGCAAGGACCATATCTTTCAGTTCAAATACTATTTTCATTCAACATGGGCGAGTCTCGGGGCTCAACGCAAAGAGCAAAGCAACTCTCGCGGTCCAGGGATGTGAGATCAACTTTTTTCTTCAACATATTTGTAGGTTGCTACACTGGATAATGCATTTTGGCTTTAGGGTCAATCTTTACATCAAAACCCAATTATCACCACATGTATTTCTGAATCCTTTCTAGACACATGGCAGCAGAAACGCATCTGCTTTAACCACAACAGAGAGTCACACCCAAGCCCATGAGTCCTGCTGTCTTTTCCACTTCCTTTTTTAACCTGTAGTTCTAGATTCTCTATAAATACATACCAAAACCCAAAACTTCCATTTTCTGTATGCTGTAAACTTTATTTACAGAATGATGTCATGATGCATGCTACTTACGCATCCGAATAAACACAAATGTTTATTCATACATGTTTATTCACAAACGTTTATTCACTGTCCCACTGGCTTATGTAATGTTTTTAAGTGAATTGTGTTGTAAATACAGCTCACCCACCGTCCACTGACAATGTTGTGTATACGGAGGTTATTTTCATGAGAAAATCAAAGTTCGCTTTCCCACCATATAATTTCTTTTTGCAAGTGTGCGTGTGCCGGATAAAATGAGGCAGCAGACAGGCAGGTATAGAGCCAGCGCATTAATGCTTTCATATAATAAGGGAATTGCAAAGCAACATGAGGCGAAATAACAGTCCCAAAGAAACCAAAATTGATATATAAATTGCATTTGGTCAAGAGTTTCAAACTGTACAAGTTACAATAATAATGTAATAATTGACTCCTTGTCAAGCTCTTCACACTACCAACCTCATTTCTGACTTCTGTACTCCTGATTTTTTTCTTTCTTAAGTTGTGTACCAATTTAATGATTTAATTTTAAAAAAAAAACAGAAAAAATAAAAAGGTGGAGTGTACTCTCATGGGGGCGGGAGCGGGGGGTCAGATATGAAGCTCAGGTAATAAAGAAAGATCAGGGGTCAAACCCAAACCACGTCTAAATTCGGAGAAGCAGTGGCTCTACTCCGAGGCTCTTCTGCACTGTTGAGCTCTTCACACTACCAACCTCATTTCTGACGTCTGTACTTGTACTTTCGGTCACTAAACACAGCTCGTAACCACTGCTTGACTACCACAGACCAGTACAGTGACTCTCTTTTTCCATTACTCATGAAAGAATAATTAAGATAGTAATGCTGCATTCAACTTATTTTCCTCCTCAAAACAGTAACCTGTACAGTCACTGCTATAGAGTTAACATGCTAATATATCTGTATGTTGACTGATCTAAAGCAAATACCTGTAAATACAGTATAATTCATTTAAAGGTAAGAAGTGTTACTGTGTTTACCGGTCATGCTGTGAGCAGCCATTTTGATTTGATGTCACTTGCTGAACTTGGGGTTGAAGACACCGTACTGAGTTTCCGAGTAGGAATTTGGAGTGGAGGGGTGGATTTTCCTAGTTGGAGGTTGGAAATTACGAGTTACAACCTTTGGTCAAATGCAGTATTAAACTGCTCTGCCCAGGACAGGGTTTCTCTCCTCACTTGAAGGGAACGCTCAACACTCACTGCACTCAAACAGAGACCAGATTGCTCGAAGTAGCGTCCCAGATACAGATAATATCTAACGTAATAAGTTGAGACACACTTACGCAGATAAACTGAACAGGGTGATGGTCATATAAGCTCACGGTTTAGTAGATCTCACCAGTATCTAACTGGTCATTGCAGCTACATTACTCTCAAATTAAGACTAAAATCATATATTAAATGCTTTTTCACCTTAAATTACAACTAGGGTGAAGTAAAAGTCATTTTAATTTATTTTCTACGAACCCGGATGTTTGTGTCACGTGGTCATGTGATCACATTCCAGTCACAACATGGCGTCGAAGCAGTCAAAGAGGCACTGGAGTAGAGAAGAGACGCTGGCTCTTATTTCACTGTGGAGCGAACCAAGGTTCCAATTTGAAAAAACACATTTGTAATCACAAAATATAGGAGGCAGTTCAGACAAGAATTTGTGAGTTGTGTCCCTCCATCCGTGCCACGTTTAACTGGATCAAGTGTAAAGAGAGTACTGACTACTTGAAGAGAAAGTACAGTGAATGTTTGAAACACAACAAGAAGACTCTCAGCATTGCCTTTTCTAAGAAGAAACTGATTCTGTCCTGGGTAAGCAGCTTCTGCATTTTAGTCCACATACAGTGGGGTCCAAAAGTCTGAGAGCACTAGTGAAAATGCTTCTATTCTGCATTCTTTTCTAATTTAATACAACAATTTTCATTACAAATTATATTACTGACAACAACCTGATTGAAACTAGAATCTCTAAAATATTTACATGAATTTCAGAGTTTCTTAGTATTTGGTACGTCCCCTTTATGCTTTAATGACAGTGTATACTCGAGCTGCACTCCACAAGTTTGTGTAAAACCTTATGATCCATATGAGAGAGAGAGAGAGAGAGAGAGAGAGAGAGAGAAAGGCTGTAATAGTGCTTTTATATTGCATGTCAGGCACAGAAAGGTCATGGTGGTCCCATTCAGGTGAATTTTTGTAGGTGATACAGGTGCACATACATTTAATCCTGTCCGAATAGGGCTACAGAATCAACAAGAATTTTTAGTAAACATTTACTAGCAGCCACCATTATTTCCGTTTCATCTAATCTACTTCCATCCATCTTCCATAGTGCTTATACTGCACAGGGTCACAGGGGAGCCTGGAGCCTAGCCCAGGGAACTTGGGGTACAATGCGAGGGACACCCTGGACAGAGTGCCAACCGATTGCAGGGCACAATCACACACACACATTCACACACTATGGACAATTTGGAAATGCCTATAAGCCTGTCCGAAGGGTGGAGGCAGGATTCGAACCCCCATCCCCGGAAGTGCGAGGGGTTGACTCAATATTTTCTTCCACTTAGAAAGGCTAATCTAGCATGCTGACTGAGGTGGAGCTGCCTTTCTGGACTATAGGTGCAAGTCATATACATCATCTAAATATAATATAAATAACTTCTCTGTGAAACAGGGAAGCAAGAAAAGGAAACAAGGACAGGAGGAATCGAGAATGAACACATGCGCCAAGCCAAACAGCCCTGCTCACTAACTTTAATGTGACTTTAGTGAATTAACTTATTGATGACATGTTGCCAGTTGTATTTACTGTTATCTGCAAATAGACAACAGTGATTACACGCTGAGTTAACCTCATACAGCCAGTTCTACTGGAATACTGGTATTAGTGTTTTTGGTAGAGGAGAAGCATTTATACTGTAGGTGTACACGCTGTAATAAAAGAAGACGAAGAAGAAAAAGAAAGAAAAAAAGAAAAAAGAAGAAGTGAGTGAAGAGTTGATGAGTTGAGTTGCAGGGAAACATATGAATAAACAGTCTGAGGCATCTGAATAAGCACTGAAATCGTCATATCCTTGGCAACAAGACACTGAGGCCAATTTGAATTAAGTTTATCTTTCAGTCAAACTTTGTCTTATGGAAACATTAACATGAATTATTCCTCTGAGCAGTGTAATGAAGAAAAAAAGACCGGAAAGTGAGAATTTCTATCATTTCAGGTTTAAGGAGGGTAGGAGAGGGTGTAATAATATTACCAGCTGTGCAGTCGGGAACTGTGGCGATTGCAAAACCTCAGCTGGATTATGGATTTGTAAGTGACTCTGCAGTAATATGCAGATGTTGTTTTGACCGTTTGGGGGCCAAACTTTGCCTAATAAATATAGTAGACTTATGTTAAATTTATACTTATCTAATGTTAGGTACGTCGAACATACACGGATAGATTTTAAAAACATTCTCCACGTACTATGAAAGCGAGAGCATATTGTGTAGGGACAATAATATCATTATCTCACACAAACCTATCTGCAACCCAGTGTCACAGAAAATACATTCGTGCGCAGCTTAATTGTAGCACCTTCACTACGTTGAATATCAACATTCTGGCACAAGCGTATTTTGCATAGCAAAGTATCAAACTTTCACTTGAAAGCTCTGTATGAGGCATTGTGCACCAACGTATCATAACTATAACCTCTACCACCACACTATTTGAATAAGATCAATATGTAATAAATAATTTTACCTCTTTTACTTCTTCTCATGATGTATAATCAGACTTACCGGGCTCATTACATAAGCCTTATATCTCCTCTTCTCTGCAAACACAATCAGACTTGCAAGTCACATGGGTATTTTCAAAAAGCTGATAGTTTTTAGGCTGTAAATTCTTCAGGCTAATGAGAATACAGAGACTGTACATGTTTTGAAAATACCTGTACTGCGTACGGTGTTACCATGTGACCTGAAAGCCTGTTTGTGTTTGCAGAGAGGAGAAGTTTCATGAGAAACTATGTCGTGAAATGCGTAAACTCTGTGAAAAAAAAGAGGTACAATTATGCATTAAATATCGATCTTATTCAGCTCGCATAGTGGTAGAGGTTAGCTTGGTTAAGGTACGCTGGTGCAGAACACATCATACAGAGCATTCGAGTGCGCTGTGAATCAGGTTTTTTTTTTTTTACAGTCATCTTCCGGGCTCAGACAAAATGCCAACTAGGCTTTTTGCTTTTTTGAGCTTGTGTTTAAGAACCATCTGAACCCCCTGTATCCTGAAAAGAAAAGGTCAGTCTCCTGCCCTTTCAGTTAGCCCTCCACCGAAATACCACATATGTGAAGGCTGGTCACGTCTTCCTCAAGCCCGCCCACCTCTTCTCTCACTAAACCTGACCTTATAAAACCCAAACTCTGTATGCCAGAGTTACCAGGGTCGGCCATAAGAGCACACTGATGCCTGTCTGATGGCATCAGTGATTGTCTTGTTCTTTCCAAGTTCCGCATTCTCAGTCTGACTCTGACAATGCTGCATGAACATTGAGTGTTATTTTTCCTCCACTAAGACAGATTTCTTCAGGACAGCCTGTTCTGCCAGAAGCAAAGAGAGATAAGCTGCTCTTTCATTAACTCAAACAGTGGGGATGTTTCCAGCTCACAGCCCCTGGCAGGCGGTGCAAAAACCGTGTCACGGAGCAGCGTCTGTGTGAGAGTGCCGTTTAAAAGGACAGTGTGTCCCCTCTGTGTGAGAAAATATGGCAAGGTGAGAAAAATACACCAAGTGGAACTAGTTTATCTTTGTTGATCAGTTTAAAACACAGACAGACAGCCGCTGAGAGCGAAGGCTCTTTTTCAAAGACAAACTTTTACACAGAATGTGAATTCATGTGAATGCATGTCAGTCAAAATCCTAGAAAGATTGTCAGGCAAAATCATCCAGAATGAAACTGAATACAAATGAACAAAAGAGTGTAATGTCTTAATGACTATTTATACCGTAGTGTTGTTAAATAATCAATTCTGATTGGTCCGAAGATGTTAATTAATTTTATTTATACCCAGTGTGGCTGAATGCTCGAATCTGATTGGTCAGTGGGTGTGGATTATTTTCATATAACAGCACAGCTCGGACAGTAGTTCCAGCTGTAACATGAACGATAAGTTAATATTAATGCGCTCCTTCTAACACGGTATTGTTCCTATAGTAACAGCTCACACACAGGGACTTGTACGGTGAACGCTCCACATAATCTAAGACTAATAATTACAGATTTTAAAAACGTGTTTTTGTTTAACAAAGAAAAAACATATGATTGTTGATGTGGTGACGTTATTTGTTAGGAGACATTTATTTAATACTAATGGCAGGAGTCTCGAGTGTAAGCGCTTTGTAACAGTCACGGTGCTTCGCAAAGTTTCCAAGCATGAGAAAGTCTTCAGGATGGAGGAATTTGCGCTTTCCAGGTTTTCTGTAAAATGAAGGGTTTTTTTGGAGAGAGATAGAGATAGAGAAAGAGAGAGAGAGGCTGGTGAAGAACGACTTTACTGCAGTGATAATGTAAGTGATAACAGGAACCGACTTGTGTGTCGGATGTTCCACAACATTAAATTTAACTGTAAACCATCAAAATGCGTCGCGTGTTGCGCATTAATAAATTAAACATTGGAATCCTTGGCAAATCACTGTAGTATAAGCGGAATAACACACTCCAGACCATGCTGTTAAACGAAAATAATGATCCGCTTCACGTCGTGCTGCATCACAGCACCCTGACATGCATTCTTTTCATATATATATATATATATGCACATCTGTCATGCGTTATTCCTTACATATGACTGAATATCAGCAGTTCTGTAAATAGGTACAGAAACATTATCCTTTTTCTACTAAAACATACACAGGGACACCCCAAGCAGATAAACAGGTAATCATTGAGAAATGATTATTTCGTATTTTTGGAAGGAGTCTCCAGTGCCAGTGCTTTATCCAGTCAGAGGTAAAGCTGTTCCTTTAAGTTTTCAGACATGGTAGAGTCTTGAGGACTTGTTTTGTGGACATTAATTGTAACTATAAATCAATAAAATGCACAATGAGTCATTCTTTATTAAAAAAAAAAAAAAAGTTGGCAAATGCTTATTATTATAAGAGGAATAAAACAAGCTGTTATTGGAAAATAATAATTAACTGCATTCACATCCAGCTAGCAGCTAGCAACCCTGTCACTGATTATTTTTTAAGGTGGCTGATTTACAACATCAGCACCATGATGCTGAAACAGGAGCAATAAAGTCTTGCCTATGGGATGTGATGATTTTATGAATGAATCAGCAGCAGATTGAGAAAACCACACTAGCAGAGAGGTGACGCAGCATTAGTCATTCTTAGCCAGTGTGAGTATGTACATCTCATACAAAGTTTGAACATTACCAGGAAAGGCATGCTGATGATGTCCCAGGTTTTTGAGCATGAAAACACTATGAGAAGATAATCAAATTTCCATCCTGCTGTACCATCTTCATTGTGAACAAATTTAATCTGTATCTATAAAAGGATCCACTAAATATTGCAAGACGATACTCGTCAAATTAAGTCTGCAAAGCAATAATAAAAATAAAATCATGTGCCACTCATTGGGGTTCTCCTGATAAAAAGCAGCATGATTGAAGAGGATGGTGCTCTGGGAACACCAGGTTATCAGCCAGGTCTCTGGCTGATGGATTTCAGATGTCAATCAATGTGGCTGGTTCCTGAAAAAGTGCTCAAGTCAGACAAAATAGATGAGGTCGGATCAGTAATGAAAGATTCTCCAGACCTAAGAAACAGCGTGCTCCATGCTGAGGTACGGACATCTATTTATGAATCAAGTTCAATCTATTTATGAATCCAAGTTTTGGTTTTACCCGTTTTGTTTTGAGTTCACATCATTGCTCCTGCTTCATCCGTGTCCTGCCCCTAGTGTGTTACCTGATTGTGTCCGTTTGTACTGTTGTACAGTTTTATCATTGATTAGTTTCTTTATCTCTTCACAAAGTGAAGAGCGCATACTTTTTATCCCGTTAAGCCTGAGCTTAGATTCTCGAATTGCTTATTTTTCTGGCCTCGACCCTCGCCTGTAGTTCCTGTGTTAATTATGGATTAGCTTGTGTTAAGCCTGCCTGTCTGTGTTTTGACCAGTGTTAAGTAGGGGTCTAAGGATACAATCCAGTCACAACAATTCAATTAGATTCATGATGATTTGTTCACGATTTGATATCTCAGAATATTCTGAATAAAATTTGAATGAAGTTAAATTATGATTGAAAGGACTCCTTTTTTTTATTTCGGACTCATCAATAATGCAAAAAACGTGCATTTTTGTCTGATTTAAATAAATCAAAAATTGCTATGAACGGAGGTTTAATATTGTAAACAAAATGTACTACAGATTCACCATATCTTAAAAATAAATAAAAACATCTATAAATTCTCCATAAAATTTGATTGATTGAATAAACAAAGTTTTTTACCTGGGGGCTTTGAAACTGATTGACTGAAACTTAATGAGCTACGCAGAAGAGCCTGAGGGGCTGAAATAGAGCTCCAAAATCGGCTAAAATGTCGGACTTCCATTTCCAAGGCTGGTGTCGTTTGAAAGCTACTGCAGAACTCTTTTTAAAGGTTATAACATGACAGCTATTGGGCTATCAGTCACTTCACAAGTGTGGGTAATTCCCACCTCGGTAATGGAGCAGGCTCTCCAGGAAAGAATGTGATCACGTGACCACCGTGCTCCCTCTACGTGATCTCTCTCTGGGTTGTGCAGACTGGGACCACTGGTGTTCAAAGAACTAGACTGTATTAGATGCATAATTAACAGAATGCAGATATTGCACATTTTTCCATTGTGATACATCATGTCACAATGTTTTGTTACACTCCTTATGCTAAGGATGTAATACTAAATTCTGGATTGTCCATAATAACACGTAACACGTAACACATAACACGTTAAGTTTATGCACTTGCGTCCTGCATCTTATTTATAGACGTTACATTAAGGCTCTAGAGTATGTGAATGTTGTACAGAATGTTGGTGAATTTTGCTCTCATTAGTTTTAGTTTTAATCTGGTGAATTAGATTAGACCAATTACTCTGCAGCTATAATAACACGACTCTGAATTCAAGATGGACGTTGGATTTTTTTAAAACCCTCTTTCTGGAGCAGACACCAGGGGCACTATGGAATGGCGTTTGAAATTATCTGCAGCTAACTTGTTACAAAATGAAACTGTCCAGTTTAGGTGCTTTCTGAATAACAAACATGACTTGCTTTATGTAATTGTCAGTGAGCCAGTGAGTGAATAAATGACTGTATTGAGCTGCCAGAGCATCAGTGTTTATTTACAAATGCAAACCTGATCCACACTGTGGGTGGACGGGTGTCATCACATAATACATAAGTGTATTATTACTGCTGTGAATGCCTCATGTGTGAGTGGGCTGTAGTAAAAAAAAAATAAATAAAATAACGCCCACCTACGCATGTACACACACTATGGCTGCAAAAAAAAATAAAATTATAGTTGATTATTCATGTGTAATCATTTATTCATGTTTTTATAATT
Source organism: Pangasianodon hypophthalmus (assembly GCF_027358585.1). NCBI lineage: Eukaryota > Metazoa > Chordata > Actinopteri > Siluriformes > Pangasiidae > Pangasianodon > Pangasianodon hypophthalmus. The sequence goes on from NC_069727.1 coordinate 9,903,798, forward strand.
TAATGTAAAACAAATCTCTCAGGAACAACTGAACATCTTGTTACTCTACTGACTTAGAGCTAATCTAACCATTATTCCCCCAGGTTCGTTCTTTCTGAATGCACCTCATCGACGTGATGCTGTTTGTGCAGACTGCACTGTAGTGCACCTTTTACTTTTTCAAATTAAACTGTCAGTGTTTCAGGTTTTACTTCTGGTGATTCCTCGGGATTAAACTCATGTTCTCTATCGCTCACATTTAAGCTGAAAGAAATACAGCAATTCAACTCTTTTGGCGGCCGGTCTTACAACTTCGTTTGCTATCACTGTCCAAGCAAGGAGGCTCTGTCGGAAGTGAAATCTGTTTTGAGTTCTTTAATCCTGCCACAACAGTGTTGTGCACTGCACTGTGTGGTGCAGTAGTAGCACCCAAGAAGTATATAATACTAATATAAAAATCCATGTCACAATCAACATCACTGATTATTTTGTACACTGACTTTTGTGGCGTAATGACTGGCTTCGAATACTTACTATATTAACTATCAATAGCTAATATTAAAAATGTGGAGATTAAAACTATTCTATCCCATTAAAAGTCAAAGAAAAAAACCCTATATAATGAATCTATTTTTGGTCTTTCATACATGACGTTTAATATTTAAATAGAGTTGACACAACAAGAACTTCAGCATTCTGGTGACGAAGATCCCAGGACTTTGGGGACAACACGAGTCTAAACGAATTAGTCTGTACATTTACTTTTTACAGATTATATCTTGTTCTTTTACCCTGTTAAACCATCCTGATCATGGAAAGCTCGCTATAGCCTAATAATTATCATAATGCCCTAGTCTACGGGTTTCCAAACCTTGTCCAAAAAGTGGACATGAATTTTTTACAACCTCAAGCCTTGAAAAATTCTTTTTTGTAATATAATTTCAGTTTTGTAATATAGGACTACTGTAACATTTATGTTATTAACATACATATGTGGAACATAAGTGACTAAAAACCACAGGAACATTCTTTGCACTGACTTTTCAGGCTAGTGGAAAGTGTTGTGCTGTTATAGGAAAACAATCCACGTCGGAGTGGTGTGATATGTCCTGACATGAAACAAATGAGCTTGGTTTGTACTCGATGCATGCAGAAGCAGTGGCAGCATGAGCGGCATTGCTCACACACTTGCTGTGTATCTTAGGTACATCAGGAAGATTTAAAAATGACATTCGGTAGATGGTACGTCAGAGCCAAAAGATCCGTCTCCGTCACATTTCCAAGTTGAACTATTATAAATGTTTAAGGATTTTATGCACAGCGACATTAAACATACTGAAATTAAAAATGTTCCACTGTTGTGATTGTTGTCATGGGCTGTGTCTCAAATCGAAAACTCTGATCTTACATTCATTCTATAAAATCCAGAAGAATGGTACTCAAAACAGAGCTTATACCAAGTTTAAAGGCTACATGAGAGGTTTCTAAAATTCTAACACTAACTGTAATAGGAAACCTGGATAGTGTTAGTACATGGTCTAGAATTGTACATAAGTAAACGATTTGAGACATGGTTTGTATGTTTCTCTCGCGACCTCACGTGATCCTACGCTTGTGTTTACTTCACATAAGCAGAAGCATTCTCCTAATATAACAAGTATATACAAACACACATGAAGAAATGTCACACTTGATGGCCTTCATTAAAGCAGTCTTGATTTAAGACACTGAGCAAAAATTACATATTAAGTATGCAGATGCATTTTTGTTAGCAAAGCCTTAAAGCCTGATCCTTGACAAATCCTTTCATTAAGAGGACTAAAAAGGACGCATTACTCATTTATTCATTCGAACACACCACTGAATAAAAAAAAAAACCAGTACTGAATATTCAGGACAGCATCTGATCATGACCAATTCTTATTTATGACTGTGACTATGAAAATGCAAAGAGACCAGCGGCTCAGGAACAGAACGCCATAGTGTTGAATGCAGAATTTACTGAATTTACTGCTCATTTTAAAAAAGAAACCCTCTTCTCGTCAGTACTGAACACTGACTCATACAGTGACTGTGTCTCTGCTGAGATGTCTGTGGCTCAGACCTAACTGTCTGATAGTTTCGATTTCCTTTATATGACACAAAGCATTGAGGGATGGCATCCGCGGATTTCTGCTTTGTAACGCAGAAGTGGAAATGACAACAGAGTGAGCAAAAGAAACAGCAGTGACTAAGCTCAATGTGCAAAGATGATATTTTGGAGAAATCTCACACAACTGCTTAGGAAAAGAAAGCATCAGACACAACAGACACCTCTGTGCATATAACTGCCATCTCTACCTTTTTAAATATTCATGCACTTCTATCCATATCTATGTAGATCCTGGCTGAGAGAGAGAGAGAGTGTGTGTGTCTGTGTGTGTGTGTGTCTGTCAGCTTCTCATCACATAATTTCACCTGTGAATGTAGTAGAAAATCTCTGGAGGTTAAAAAACTTTAAAAACAGTCACATATTTTCTGTGCCTAAATCTTGTATCCTAAATAAATATGAAGACATTTAGGATTCCACTCACCTTACCCCTAGATGTGAGATAAAACTGTGATGTTGCCTCTTAGATCCACCAGAAAAATAACTTTTGAAACGAGTCAGAAACGTTGGAAGACTCTACACCAGTCTACTAGTGAAGATTTCAGTGCCTGTAGAGAAGCAGCTCCAGCCAGAAACATTAATCAAGGTGATTCTGGGACACTAGTGTTTGATCGGTCTGGTGGTCTGCACTATTTTTAGTCCCAGTTTGGTTCACATGGTACCTGGGTAACAACAGGAACCAAATACATTGGTACTTTGGTAAAACACTGCTCGCAGGGTGGTAGAAATACTGAAAAAATGGAAGATCATCTGGAAGAGTGGACCTATTACTGACCAGTTATACAGCTGAACAATTTATTAACTAGCCTGCTGCACGACAGCTCCAGTGTGCTTGGCTACTCTCATGTTTTGTTGCCCTCAGCTAAAAAGCAGAGGTGTAACAATGCATCATGATGCAAAAATGTTAAGATGAGCATCGTGGGAATCAGCATTCTATTATACATCTAATGCAACTGCACAGTTTTAACACCAGAGGTCCCAATCTGTGTAACCCACAGAGTTAAGATATACAGAGAGCACGCTGGGCTGGATAACTCCGGATTGTATAATCACTCTTTACACCCATGGTGAGCAGAAAAGCATCTCAGCACGCACAAAACATCAAAGCTTGCAGTGGATGAGCTACAACAGCAGAAGACCACATCAGGTTCCACTCCTGTCAGCCAAGAACAAGAATCAATAGGCACAGGCTCATCGAAACTGGACAGTTGAAGATTAGAAAAATAATCACCTGGTCTTTTTCCAGTCTTCTGCCATCTAGCTTTGGTGACTATGTGCCCATGATAGCCTCAGACCTATACACCAATCAGCCATAACATTAAAACCACCTGCCTAATATTGTGTAGGTTCCCCATGTGCCACCAAAACAGCTCTGACCCATCAAGGCATGGTCTCCTCAAGAGCTCTGAAGATGTGCTGTGGTGTCTGGCACCAAGACGTTAGCAGCAGATCCTTTTAGTCCTGTAAGTTGCTAGGTGGGGCCTCCATGGATTGGACTTGTTTGTCCATCACATCCCACAGATGCTAGATCGGACTGAGATCTGGGGAATTTGGAGGCCAAGTCAACACTTTGAACTCCTCTCAAGGTTTACTTTCTTCCTATCGTCTCAAGGAGTATTTCCTTGCCACCATCGCCTCTGGCTTGCTCGTTAGGGAAAAAATTCACATATTTACAATTTATTTCGGTTTAATTTCATTTGAATGTATTTATTTCTGTAAAGTTGCTTTGTCACAATGTCCATTGTTAAAAGCGCTATACAAATAAAACTGAATTTGGAATTTGGAGGCCAAGTCAACACCTTTAATGGCATGTGTGTGGGAAAGATGATGAATGAATATTTAAAATGGAAGAGCTACATATTCTTACAAGTTTCTGGGTTGTACACGGGTGTTCAGAATACTAAGTTTAGGCCGCTCGATCCTCTTAATTTTCCAAAGAGGGAATTAAAAAATAAAAGTGTGCAGTTGTATCAGACCATATGACCATCTGACAGGATGATCTGGTTTGAAGTAAACAGTGCAAGATACTCGTCTATATCTGGAAGTGTATCTTCAGGGAAATTTTTAAATATTAGTATTCACTTTCTCACACTCTTTAACAATCAGTTACTGAGCGAATGCTAGTGCTTCCTTATCACTGAGTGTCCACTGATCCTAAAAAGCAAGCCTTATTCATAAATAAATAATGCTGCTATAATGGGGAAGTGAAAGGAACATTGTTTAACCTGTCAGTCCAAAACCAATATAGTTCAAGCACTATAGCAGTAAAAAAACACACACAGGCACACACACACACACAGAGAGACACACACACCTATAGTGGTATGCCTGAGGGTTAAAGAAGGAGGAGCGTGACCCTGTTTTGTAGCATGAATGCAGGGTCATTCACCCAAAGAGACAGAGATCATCACCCTCACACAGCTGCCAACATTCTTATGCAAACTTTAGCGTATTCTTCCTCCCTCGGACAACTGGACAGGACACAATAGGCAAAAAACCCAACAGGTTCCTTCAAGCTGAAGAATTTGACAACTTACAGGCCAACTATTTATACACTGAGTGGAAATGACTAAATGAACTGAGTAATCACTACTCAGTTGTGATCATTACTGAATGGCAACAACAGTTACTTTTAACGCTTGACCATTAAAGACCAATCCAATAAAATATATTTTACAGATGTTTATTTTGGCAGTGTAGTGGCGCAATGGGTAGTACTGCGGCTCTCATGTTTGTTTATATGTTTCGTTATCAGATGACGCACACGAAAACGTTTAAAACAGCCCGTACAGTTACATGAGATAGGATTCCTGGGACATTTCTGCCTGATATCAAATGCAGAGGACTGATGTAATAAACGTGTTTAACACCCTACCTCCAGCTGAAATGATGTATGAAATCCGATCACAAGACGCGTTCAGAATGCTGGGTACAAACGGCTATGTGTTTCAGCTGTCCACTTGTGATCGGATCACTCGAGACTGATGTTAATACCAGGTGTGAACAGAGCCACGGTTATTAAAACTAAAGTAATTCACAGTTCCTGTGTTTGACAGTTCCTGTGTCGACTCCTGTGTAATTCCAATTTTCCTAGTTTTTCTATTTTGCTTCTGTTCCTTTTTTTAAGAACTCTTTTTAATCTTTAAAACAAGACCCAATAGTAAAAAAAGATCTTTATCCTACACCAAGCAACAACCTAAAGACCAATCATTAAGCATTATTTTGTGTACTTGTCTTTCACGTACAACTAAAATTGCAAGAATTATTCGCACATAATGACCTGTATCTGATCAGAAGATGATGACGGAGGCACACAATCCTAACAGAAAAAATATTCGCCATATGGACTACAGGGATGTAACAAAATTAGAAAAATACACAAATTAACTTGATTAAGAGAAATAAAAAAGAATCTATTGTCTACACAGTGCTTATCAGACACTTTTTGCTTCCTATATTAAAGTGCACTTTCCTCCACTGTAAACAAACAGAGAACAGCATTTCAGCATCAAGGCACAGAGAACTTATCACACAGAAACTGTGCAAAGGCATCCATGTGTGATGTTTTATTTGTGAGAGGGGAGGAGGTGGCAGTCAGCACTGGGCCCAGGACTCCTCCAGCATTTAATTAAAAGCAAACATGAAGGAATGTGGACAAGAGCAGTGCCCCCTACACACACACACACACACACACACACACACAGAGCAATCACCCAGGAAGGAAAAACAAAGGGCCCTCGCTGGAAGTAGCACACCGCCCACTGCCTGAATGAATGGAAGGGTGCTACAATAGCTCTTTTTTGCACACTCATCACTCCTCAATCAGCCTCCCGGCAGAGCAGGAGGAGCTTACCAGTAAATTGCAGGAGTTCTTCCTCCTCTGACTGACAGCAGGGGTTTCCAATCGAATCCGTCGCCTGCCTAAGGAAAGCATCTGATTGGCAGAAGCCTGACTCGGCATTGTTATTGCTGTCAGCGTTTTTTTTTTTTTAATTTATATTTTTGGTTTTTTTTTTTTTACCTGTGTCAGCCAAAAATGCGGGTACTAGAACTTTCTTCACATGACCTGAAATTCAAAATGAACCTTTCTCTCAGAACATTTTAAAAGCTTTCAAAGCTTCCTTCATGAGACGGAAAAATCATTATGAGCTGAATCACCTTTGAATCAAAGATTTCAAAATCGCATTCACTCCAGAAGTATTTCAGATTGCATTCAAAGTTGAAGATTTTTTGAAGTTAGTACACCAGATGTCTGCGTGTCCCAGACATCTGTCTGTGAGCTCCCTGGTTGCCAATTTAACGACCCTCATTTGCTGCACCACCAGCAGAGACCAATGAGGCGTACAGACACAAAAGAGTGCAACTCGCTGCCAGCCTCGCAGTGCTTCTCTTTAGTGCCTCTGTGCTTGAATACAGGCCTCATTTGCCAGCTCCCATCATGCCACAGAGGGCAAAATGTCCCCAGACAGACTCAATGGGCATAGTGTGCTCTAGATGAAATAGCCATGAAGCCACGATGAGGCCCCCAACCCGAAGTTTACTCCATTTTCTCTTGCTGTTGCAAAGGCAGTTTGAAAACATTCATTCATCTTCACTAAGTGCTTTATCCTGATCAGGCTGGTGATGGATCCGAAGACTATCCCGGGAACACTGTGCTCGAGGTAGCAATCCACCCTGGATGGGACGCCTGTCCACCGTGCACACACTCATTCACAACTAGGAGCCAGTTATCTTAGCCAATCCACCTTGTTTTTTTGGAAGACAGGGGAAACTGGGAAACCCAGAGGCAAGTTGTGCAGACACAGGGAGAACGTGCAAATCTCCATACAGACATTAACCCGAGCTCGGTATCGAACCGGGAACCCTGGAGCTGTGCAGCAGCAATGTTACTCACTAGCTTGAAAATAAAGCTACATAAATATACTTATATTAGCAGGCACCACTAAACATGTCAACTGAAACCACTAGATATATTATACAATGAATTGTAAACAGCTTAATTATCAACTGCTACGAAACTACTAAAGCATTCCTGACACCCATAATAAAAATAAATAACTCACTCCATGACACAATAGGTGTTAAAACTGCAAAATGCGGTGTCATGTACAGTGTGTGAGGCAGAGCTATACAATCCAAATCTACAATATATTGTGCACAGAAATGACATTAAACATCTTGCAGTGCCAGCTTAAAATAGGAGCACCATTCATTATATAAGCTTAGTACAGAGAGGCCATCAGATGGATAGGAAAAGGAGATCAAATGAGATCTCGGCCGTCTGTAATATCACATGCAGAGCACGAATAGTTCAGGCCTGCCGCTTTGCTCTCCCAAGAATTAATCAGCGAGACAGTCTGTGGTCCCAATAGCGTAATATTTTAAGCTGTGTAAAATCCGCTTCCTCTTTTTTCTCTCTTCAGCCAAAAGTAGAAAGGGTTTTGACAGTGGAAAGAAACTCGAGAAACAGAGGCACCAGAAACTAATAGCTGAGATTCGAGCTATAAACCTAGTTACTAAAACCTAAAGAAAGGGATAACGCAATCAGATGTGCATATGATACAATACCTTTACCCGTAATAAAATATAACCGGAAATCCTGTTCATGCTATAGCACCATGAGATAAAAGAATTCACGTTTGAAACCTTAAACAATTCATACTAGTAAGTACAGAATTTACAGTATGAGATAATAAAGAATTGACACTATGAGTTTATTAATAATTTAGACTATGAGGTAATTAAAATGTTACAGTATGAGACAGTAAAGAATGTACACTATGAGATATTAAAGAATGTATACTATGTATACTATAATAAGGAATTTACACTATGAGGTAAGAAAAATTTTACAATATGCGGTGATAAAAAATTTACACTGTGAGGTAATAAAGAATTGGCACTATGAATTACTAAAAAATTACACTATGAGGTAATAAAAAATGTACATTATGAGGTAATTAAAAATGCACACAATGAGATATTAAAGAATACACACTATGTGGTAACAAAGAATTTACACTATGAGTTAATAAAGAATTTACACTATGAGTTTATTAAAAAAAATTGACACTATGGGTAATAAAAAATGTATACTAGAGATATTAAAGAATTTACACTATGAGATGTTGAGGAATTTGCACAATGAGGTAATTAAAAAATTACACTTTAAGGTAATAAAGAATTTACACTATGAGTTTATTAAAAAAATTGACACTATGAGGTATTAAAGTATTTACACAATGAGATATTAAAGAATGTACATTATGGGGTAATAAACAATGTACACTATGAGATAGTAAAGAACGTATCTTAGAATTTATGAATCTATGAGGTAATTATAAATGTACACTATGGGGTAATAATAAATTTACTCTACAGGGTAATAAAGAATTAACACTGAATGTACACTATACACCATAAGGTATTAAAATTATACATTATGAAGTAATAAAGAATATACACTATTACAGATGAGCATGATGATGTCACAACTGTGTAATTACACTGTTGTAGTTACTTGTCTCTCTGATAAAATATCAAAAAATCCACTGAAAATAACTGAAAATACAATATGGATAATTACAATGACATTGTCAAGGTTTAATGTTAACTTCTCCAAATTTTCTCCTGAAAATTCAGCATAATGAACCAAATTTCTACTGTCCCAAATATGTTTGTATTTTAACGAATTATTTAGTCTAAATACAAGCTAATGTCTGTAGTTAACTTGTTCTTAAAATAAGTGTACATTACCACAATGTACTTTTTCACGTTGCTGAATGAGGTTTCATAATAAACACTGGCTACTTGCTAGCTGCTTTTTTCGCTGCCATACATGCGAGATGACAGAGAGATAATCATGACACTTGAGCAGCTCTAAATCAACCTAGAGAAACATTCCCAATCGGGAATAAGGTTTTAGACTCGCCCAGCCTTATCCTCCCGTTTTAGCGCCAATTTTGCTTCATACGTCGCTCTGCAGGTGACTGAAGACAAACAACGCAGTTCATATCGTTTTTACTGGATGCCCAATGGGATTAGGCCTTTTTTTGCATTGCCAGAGGTTAAATATTCAAGTGAAGTGAATAGGCATTAATTACATTGCTCATTTCAATAGCTTGAACCACCCAAAAAAAAACAAAAAGCTTGTCATCGGCTTGTCCCGATGTGGTGTTTTACTTGCCCTGGGCATTCAGGCGATCGTTTACTGTCAAACCCTAATCATTCCAATTTGATCTAGATGATAATCAGGATCACAGAATCCACCCATCACTTTGCTGCATTACTGTTCGGAGACAACACTAGGTTTTAAATATACTGTAAAAATGACCTATCTCTGAAATACCCCACCCATACCTCCAGGGTGCAACAAATCCAGGGACATGGCAACCATAAAAGCACCATTTTAGCTGCTAGACAGAAGACCATTCCCAAATAATTGAACCTTGAGCATTTATTTCTTTCAAATTAGACTGATTAGATTCACCAAATGCAGGATACAATATAAATGCTCCAGATGACCTAAATACAGAGATCATACTGCAGAGCACAACTGGGTTAAATATGCCTGCGCTTCAGCAACGACTGATCGATTTCTTTTATTATGCAACACAAATCAATCAACCCACAAGCAGCATCTATACAAAAGACCCGTCCGATGTGCAAATCAAGTGTCCAAAGTTTATCAAAAGAAGCAAAGGGTCTATGTCAAAGCCAGTGCTGACATCCGTAATTGATTATTAGTAAGATAATTGATTGTTATAAAACAATTAATTCGTTATACCGGTGCATTGATTTGAATTTCTGCTTATGCAACTGCCCTCTAACAGCAGTGCTACTGCTGCTGTCTCTGGGATTGAGTAATTGATTGATGGATGGATTGGCCCCGAATCAGCCTGAGGTGGCCTGAATAAGACACACTGAACAACAACATGATCACTGTTAAATTAACAGCTATACATCTGGGAATGGTGTACCAATGCACCAGTAAAATGTGTTAATTTATTATCACTAAGTTGCTGTATAAGGAAAAAAGTAATACACAGGATTCTTCCCTATTCCAGGAAACTGAGTTTTCCAAAATGATGGAGACTCAGTGACTTCAAAAAAAGGTGCACGTGCATGTACATACCCCAGCAGACCAACAAACTGATCTGAAGCCCGGAAGAAACATTTTAGCTTTACAAATGCTGATGTATCACAAAATGGACAACTTTTTAGCTGGCTCACAAAGGACGGTCTAGTGTTTTATCTGAGAGAACCCTAATTTGATCAATTAAAGTGCTGCATCAATAAGCTAAAATACAGAGTCGGATTACAATAAACCACACTGTCAACTGCTGACTTTTATCTATTATCAGACACAAAATCTGGAGGTCCGGATTGAAGGCTCTACCAATCATAAACACAGTTATTGCTACAAAAGAATCATGTACTCTATATGAAAAATAATCAACACATCCCATTAAAGAAAAAAAAAGGGACGATAAACTCCAAATCAGACCTTCACTCGGGTGGGCGCTTGATTATTAATGCCTGACTCATTCAGGACTCTGTCACCATGGTAACCAGGCTCAGGTGTGATTGTGAACAATGACGTCACCTTAACTGTGGCTTTCACACCAAGAAAAAAAGGTGGTGCATAAACAACACAAGAGCAAAGTCTTAATAATGATTCAAATTCTCATCTTCTCTTTTTAGAAAGATATTATTTGCTTACTGTAAAGCACCAGAGGGGGAAAATATTTCTATTCAATGTAATATCTATATCAGAGAGAAAAATATCTATGAATTATTTAGTAACCACAGTGAAATTAACTGGAAGTATAGTAATTAAAAACAGGTTACATCTGGAGTCCTTGGATCAACTGAAGGATGCCAACATCTTCACAAAAAAGATGAAATTCCCAAATCAAGCGTTCATTCATTTATTTGGTTGCCATATTTTTGAGCAGTGCTGCATTTCCAACATGCTTAAGCACTTACTGAGGTCTTTAGCTATGTCAGGCATCTCTGCAATCTGATCAGAGGCCTTCATTTGCAGCTAAATATTTATTCAACCATCTTCAGGACCTGCTTTATCCTGGTCAGGTGTGAGGAGGGGATACACCCTGGATGGGATGCAAGTCCATCGCATAGCATCATGGACACACACATTCACGTATAGGAGCGATTTTGAGTCGCCAGTCCATCTACTGCCATGTTTTTGGAAGGTGGAAGGAAACCAGAGAACCCTGATGAAACCCACACGAACACGGGGCGAGCATGTGAAACTCCTCATACACAGTAACCCGAGATCAGGATCGAAGCCACTGTGCTACCTGCAAAATTTTCACACTTGCAAAACAACAATATTGTTATATTTCTGATAAACGTTGTTAAAGGTGCAATAGTTGATTTTTTTTTATTCCTTATTTGCAAATAACCTGGAAGATATAGAACATGATAAAAAAGAATGGATTAAGTTGTGGCCTTAGAAAAACTGCAGTAAGTTGCTGAGAAAACCCGTTTGGAAAACTGACTTCCAGTCCAGGACACTTGCTTGTGTTTCCTGTCAGTTGTTTCTTTTTAAGAAGAAGAAGAAGCCTTTATATGTGATGTATACTTTACAACACAGTGAAATTCTTTTCTTTGCATATCCCAGCCTGTTAGAAAGTTCAGAGCACAGGGTCAGCCATGATACAGCACCCAGGAGCAGAGAGGGTTAAGAACCTTGCTCAAGAGCCCAACAATGACAGCTCGGCAGTGCTGGGCCTCGAACCCCCCAACCTTCAGGTCAGTACCCCAGAGTTTTAACCACTGAGCCACCACAGAGAAGGCTACAACACACACTCATCAACGCAGAGCCAAGAATCAACGAGTACACAATCATTAAACTGAGCTGATTTGAGCATAAAGTATCCCAAATTCCATCCTTCACACAGATGGATGTGAAATTTAACTCTCTCATGGTCATGTTAGTGATCATGTACATATTTCTGCCTCTTGTGTTGAATTCCTGATGATTTCACTGCATTTTAACAGGATAGCACCACAATGTTGTACTGCTTCTGCGGAAATATATTAAGAAGCGTCACCCAGAAGAGGATGGAGTCTGGTTCCTCTTGTGGTTTCTTCCTCATGGTGTCTCAGGGAGTTTTTCCTTGCCACTATCACTCATTAAGGATCTAAATCTATATCAAATTTCTGTAAAGCAGCTTTGTGACAGTGTCCATTGCTAAAAGCGCTATATAAACGAACTGAACTGAAATTGAATTGTGAATGATTTCCAGCAAATGACGGCCACTGAGATGTGATGTAGGTTATCAAGGCGAAGCGTTCCAAAGTGCATCATTTTCCCAGTGAAATTTAAATCACTCACGGTAAAGATGTGAGCAATACAGCAAGGTAGGAGACTTTAAAATTGCTAAATATTAATAATTCATTCTTCTTATCCAGCTATCCCAGGTCCAGTGATGCTTTTGTGGGCTGTGAAATCAGCTCTGGGCCTTTTTTGTGAGTGCACATGGTCAAGCAGACATGAAGATGATGCTTTAAGGCTAAGCTTGGAGAGAAAGTGTATTTTTAGAAGCAGGATACACAGCCTATATGCTGTGGTATTTCTGCCAGACTTGGGAGATTGTGTTAGACACACTTCTCCCCTGTGCTGGATGTTGCAGTGGCAGGAGCATACACAGCCATCACGACACACAGGCTTCAGCTACCCAATGACCCAATTTCGCCTGGAGAAATACCAACCAAATGTGGCAAAGGAAGCCCTAAGCAAGCCTTTGCAAGACATTTTGGCTTCAGGAAAGTGTTTAAACAGACAAAATCAACAGCTTTGAGGAAAAAAGGGTGTTTGTTGAAGCTAAGACAGACAGGGGCATATGGCTTCCCCCCCTTCGGGTGTGAGGAGCAAAAGAAAAAAAAAAAAAAAAAAAAAAACTGCGAGTGTAAAATAAAGATGGTCACCTACCTGGATGCTGAGGAGGAGGAGGAAAAGGACGGGAGGCAGCGTCGAAGTCATGTTTCTCGTCTGTAAGCCAGTCATTTAGCAGCTAGCTAGCGCTTTTTTGTTGGACAATGGCGTTTTTTTTCCTCGCAGCATCAGGGCGCCTGGCGCGCCGCGACCCTACACAAGAGCACTGTTCTCCACACGGCTACAGCTCTTCCCCGACTTCCAGCCCTGTCACAAAGCTCCTGTTCCAGCCATGTGCTAGTTTAAGAGCCGGACGAGGGTTTTTTCTTTAGTTTATTGACAGTGGCACGTCGGTGAGACGCAGGGATTGACCATTGTGCTCAGAGAGAAGAGAGTAACCCAGGCACAGAGCCTGAATGAGACTGAGCGCTTTATCTGTCCCTCGCTCCTGCGAAGCCCCGCCCATTAATGTCTCCCCGGAAGCCCCGCCCACTCGTGACAAGCGGCACCGCGAGGACCGCGACGGGCAACTATATATTACCTCACTGTATATTATTCTCATTAACACTATATTATTCTCATTAACACCGTATATTATTCTCATTAACACTGTATATTATTCTCATTAACACTATATTATTCTCATTAAGACTGTATTATTCTCATTAACACCATATATTATTCTCATTAACACTGTATATCATTCTCATTAACACTGTATATCATTCTCATTAACACCATATATTATTCTCATTAACACTGTATATCATTCTCATTAACACCATATATTATTCTCATTAACACTGCATATCATTCTCATTAACACTATATTATTCTCATGAACACTGCATATCATTCTCATTAACACTATATTATTCTCATGAACACTGCATATCATTCTCATTAACACCATATATTATTCTCATTAACACCGTATATTATTCTCATTAACACTGCATATCATTCTCATTAACACCATATATTATTCTCATTAACACCATATATTATTCTCATTAACACTGCATATCATTCTCATTAACACCATATATTATTCTCATTAACACCATATATTATTCTCATTAACACCATATATTATTCTCATTAACACTGCATATCATTCTCATTAACACTATATATCATTCTCATTAACACCGTATATTATTCTCATTAACACTGCATATCATTCTCATTAACACCATATATTATTCTCATTAACACCATATATTATTCTCATTAACACTGCATATCATTCTCATTAACACCATATATTATTCTCATTAACACCATATATCATTCTCATTAACACCATATATTATTCTCATTAACACCATATATTATTCTCATTAACACTGCATATCATTCTCATTAACACCATATATCATTCTCATTAACACCATATATTATTCTCATTAACACCATATATTATTCTCATTAACACTGTATATCATTCTCATTAACACCGTATATTATTCTCATTAACACTGTATATTTTTCTCATTAACACTATATATTATTCTCATTAACACTGTATATTATTCTCATTAACACTGCATATCATTCTCATTAACACCATATATTATTCTCATTAACATCATATATCATTCTCATTAACACTGTATATTATTCTCATTAACACCATATATTATTCTCATTAACACTGTATATCATTCTCATTAACACCATATTTTATTCTCATTAACACTGTATATTATTCTCATTAACACTGTATATTATTCTCATTAACACCATATATTATTCTCATTAACACTGTATATTATTCTCATTAACACCATATTTTATTCTCATTAACACCATATATTATTCTCATTAACACTGTATATTATTCTCATTAACACCATATATTATTCTCATGAACACTGCATATCATTCTCATTAACACCATATTTTATTCTCATTAACACCATATATTATTCTCATTAACACTGTATATTATTCTCATTAACACCATATATTATTCTCATGAACACTGCATATCATTCTCATTAACACCATATATTATTCTCATTAACACCATATATTATTCTCATTAACACTGTATATTATTCTCATTAACACTGTATATTATTCTCATTAACACCATATATTATTCTCATTAACACTGTATATTATTCTCATTAACACCATATATTATTCTCATGAACACTGTATATTATTCTCATTAACACTGTATATTATTCTCCTTAACACTGTATATAATACTGCATATTATTCTCATTAACACTGTATATAATACTGCATATTATTCTCATTAACACCATATATTATTCTCATTAACACTGTATATTATTCTCATTAACACTGTATATCATTCTCATTAACACTATATTATTCTCATTAACACCATATATTATTCTCATTAACACTATATATTATTCTCATTAACACCATATTTTATTCTCATTAACACTGTATATTATTCTCATTAACACTATATATTATTCTCATTAACACCATATATTATTCTCATTAACACTGTATATTATTCTCATTAACACCATATTTTATTCTCATTAACACCATATATTATTCTCATTAACACCATATATTATTCTCATGAACACTGCATATCATTCTCATTAACACCATATTTTATTCTCATTAACACCATATATTATTCTCATTAACACTGTATATTATTCTCATTAACACCATATATTATTCTCATGAACACTGCATATCATTCTCATTAACACCATATATTATTCTCATTAACACCATATATTATTCTCATTAACACTGTATATTATTCTCATTAACACTGTATATTATTCTCATTAACACCATATATTATTCTCATTAACACTGTATATTATTCTCATTAACACCATATATTATTCTCATGAACACTGTATATTATTCTCATTAACACTGTATATTATTCTCCTTAACACTGTATATAATACTGCATATTATTCTCATTAACACTGTATATAATACTGCATATTATTCTCATTAACACCATATATTATTCTCATTAACACTGTATATTATTCTCATTAACACTGTATATCATTCTCATTAACACTATATTATTCTCATTAACACCATATATTATTCTCATTAACACTATATATTATTCTCATTAACACTATATATTATTCTCATTAACACTTTATATTATTCTCATTAACACTGTATATTATTCTCATTAACACTATATATTATTCTCATTAACACTTTATATTATTCTCATTAAAACTGTATATTATTCTCATTAACACTATATTATTCTCATTAACACCATATATCATTCTCATTAACACTGTATATCATTCTCATTAACACCATATATTATTCTCATTAACACCACTTATTACTCTCACCAACACTATTTATTAATCTAATTAACACCATTTATCAACCTCACTAACACCACTTTAATCTCACTAACACCACTTATTAATTTCATTAACAGCATTTATTCATCTTATTAACACATTTTATTAATCTTACTAACACTATTTATTAATCTCATTAACACCACTTATTATTCTAACTAACACCATTTGTTAATCTCACTAACACCATGTATTCATCTCTGTAACACCACCTATTATTCTAACATCACTTATTAACTCACTAACACATTTATATTAATCTCACTAACACCAGTTATTAATTTCATTAAACCTCACTTTTTAATCTCACTAACACCACTTATTAATTTCATTAACACCACTTATTAATCTCACTATGTGTGAAACTTATTATGTGTTTAAAATGTTTTGTAAATTTATTTAAAAAACAAAAACAAAAAAACAAAAAATCTCATTCAGCTAAGTATTCATAGCCTTGATGAAGGAACTCCACATTGAGCTCAGGTGCATGTTTGCTGTAATAATCTCGAGATGTCTCTAAGATCTACTGGATTCCACCCGTGTCAAGTTCAGTTGACTGGACAAGCTTTTGAAAGCCACACAGCTGTGTGAATAAGGTCCCACACTTCAGCATGCATGTCAGACCAAAAACCAAGCCATGAAGTCCAAGGAACTCTCCATAGACCCCCGGAATCAAATTTTATCAAGACTTACAGCTGGCTAAGGGTAAAATACCCAAGAGCACAGTGGGCTCCATCATTGTGAAATGGAAGAAGTTTGACAAAAATTTAACTTTTTGGGCTGAACCTCAAGTGCTATGCAAATTCCAGGTCAGCTGGCCAATCAGCTGGCTAATACCATCTCTATGGTGAAGCATGGTGGTGGCAGCATCATGCTATGAGGATGCTTCTCAGTGACAGGAACAGAGGCACTGGTCAGAATTGAGGGAATGATGAATGCAGCCAAATACAGAGAGGTCCTTGACCATGACCCAAAGCACACAGCCAAGAAAATGCTGGAGAAGCTTTGGGACTTGTCTCTGAATGTCCTTGAGCGGCCCAGCCAAAGCCCAGACTTGAACTGCATAGAACATCTGTGGAGAATTGTAAAGATGGCAATTCACTGATCTGCCAGGAAGAATGGGAGAAACTGGCCAAAGCCAGGTGTGCAAAGTTCGTAGAGACTTACCCAAGAAGAGTTCGAAGCTGTAATTGCTGCCAAAGGTGCATCTAAAAAAAGTCTGAATACTTACCTAAATGAGAGGTTTCGGTTTTAGATTTTTTAATAAATGCATAAAAATTACTAAAAGAAAACATGTTTTTTGCTTTTATTGTATGTAGATTAATGGGAAAAAAGTTAATTTGATCTATTTTAAGTTGAATTTATAATACAATAAATTATCATAGTTTTTATAGTTGTCATAGTGCAAACAGTAAAAAAGGTTTGAATACTTTTCACACCCACAGATACACTATATGGCCAAAAGTAAGTGCACATCACACCCATATGTGGTTCTGCTCCAAACTGTTACCACAAAGTTGGAAGCACATAATTATATAGAACATCATCGTATGCTGTAGCTTTATGATTTCCCTTCAGTGGAACTAAAGGGGCTTACCCCAAAACTGTTCCAGCATGACACAAGTGCACAAAGTGCACAAAGCGAGCTCCATGAAGACATGGTGTGTTAAAGTTGGAGTGGAAGAACTCGAGTGTCCTGCACAGAGCCCTGACCTCAACCCCACTGAACACCTTTGGGATGAACTGGAGCACTGACTGCACCCCAGGCCTCCTCACCTTCAACATCAGTGTCTGACCTCACTAATGCTCTTGTAGCTGAATGAGCACAAATCCCCACAGCCACGCTCCAAAATCTAGTGGAAAGCCTTCCCAGAAGAGTGGAGGTTATTATAACAGCAAAGCGGGGAATAAATCTAGAATTGGATGTTCAGAAAGCACATATGAGTGTGATGGTTAGGTGTCCACAAACTTTTGGCCATATAGTGTATATAATATTGTATTCGCCTGGGACATGTGAGTGAGAAAGACAGCTAATATGATGATTATTTTGCCACCCCTTCTCATAGCAACAGGGAATAGCCTCTTAAAGACAGCTGGCCAATCATATTCGAGCTCTCCTCATATTGATTAGATGAATATTCAGCAGCCATTGGCTAGTGGGCGTGGCTTTCACTTGAAGTGTTTATGGCACGTGAAGAAAGCGCAGCTGCATCTGCATCTGAAACTGTACTAAATAGTATTCCGTATTATTAAACACACTGTGTCATTTAACATGCATTTAACATACACTTAATTTTGTTAATTTGAGAGAGAGAGAGAGAGAGAGAGAGAGAGAGAGAGAGAGTAATAACTTTGAATTCAGATTTGTTGGGCGTCGTTTGAATTGAGAAAGTTAATATCGCCCTCTAGTGGTGTCCTGGAGAAACACACACATTCATTACACAATTCAGTAAATACATAAATACAAATACATAAAATCATTCTGAGGAACTATAAGCATATTGTAACTGTAAACACCTAACAAAGCAAGATTGTGCTGTAATGGAAAATTCAATTGTTTTCAAATATTATTTTCCTTAAACCGATTTTTTGTTTAAACCTGCGTTTAAAGATTGCTGTTTCTGTGGCTGTGACGTCAGAGACGTGATTAAACGTGCTCGCGAGGATCAGATTGCAATAATAAATGTTATACCTCGCATACAGTACATCTCACATAAACTTAACATACATAGCACATATAAAAATGATTAGTCAAAGATGAACAATCAAAGACCAAAACCTGTGCATCATTCTTTACAAACATGCATTTCAGATTTTTAAAGAAATGTTGGAAACTTTCTCCACATGAGGCCATCAGACTGGTGATGAGATCCTCAGACTGTCCTCAGAACAGGACACTTCCCTGCTCTTTTCCTGCGTGTTGGTTCACACTGATGCTGCAGATGTGTGGTGATAATCTGATAATCTGATGCATGCTTGGGTTGACCTGTCCATGCCCAGCTACCCAACTGACCCTGATAAATACGCGTCCTTGTATTAATCGCCACACTTTTCTATTGACCAACAGAGGGCGCTAGAGCCCCGCCCACTGAGCACCGGCGTCTGATTGGACGGTGTGTCCGCTTCGTGTGTGAGTCCTCCGGCACGAGCCGCGAATTGTCGCTGTTCTCTTCACGCGACTCCAGCGGCGCATCTGCAGCACCTCACCTGTCTCTCTCTCTGTGTGTGTGTTTGTGTTGTGTGTGTGTGTGTGTGTGTGTGTGCGCGTGTGCGTGCGCCCGGGCGCGAATGTGTCGCACACTGCACGGACCCAAACCTGGACACACGTTTGAAGGTGAGTCCATTTATTTATTTAATCCCCACTTTTCAGCTGTAGAATGCAGTAAAACTGGAATCTCGGTAGTTTCTCTTAACGCCACTCTTACTGCCCTAATCCGTGTGTTTAAATGCAATGGTTATGGTGCACGGTTGGTCTCTGAGCGATTTCCAAACTTTAACATTAATGCCTAAATTAACCTTTGCTTCCGGTATGTAGCTGTTTATTGCTGTTTTTGCTCCTTCAGCGCGTGCTTGTGTCCTCTCACCAGGGACATGGCAGTATAAACAAACCTGTTGGCACATAGGACAGTGAGGAAACTTGTGATGCCTAATGTTGACATTGTAGAGAAACTAGATGGAGTGAAACTGCAGTGACTTTGTGTCAGTAAGCTCCAGTAACCCTGATAAAACAGCTCCTAGGCTGGAAATCATGGTGCAGTAATGTATTACTGCTACCTCAGCTCAGACATAAGAGTTATAACTTGCTGTGTAACGACGTGGCTTCTTCTTCGATGCTGTGGTGGCTTTAGAGATGACCGAAAACATTCTGATTCATTTGTGACTCACTTTACCTACCGGATTCCTTCCAACTGCACATTAATGTGACACGACCTGTGTTTGGTTCTGATTTCAACATCTATGAAACAGGTCCTGTCCTGAATATTTTAGTGTTTACTCTACCTTTACTTAACACACCACCTCAGTTCAGGAAGAGCTGTTAATGAGCTGATTGTGCAGGACAGGGGGCAGTCCAGGGCCTGTGATCTGGGTCCTAGTCTACAATATCCTACTTCTCGGGCCAATTTTGTGTATATAACAGGTTATTCCAATAGTTAGTTTGCAATATATGACCAAAAGTATGTGGACACCTGACCATCACACCCATATGTGGTTCTTCCCCAAACTATTGCACACTAAGTCTGAAGCACACAATTGTATAGAATGTCTTTGTATGCTGTAGCATTACAATTTCTCTTCACTGGAACTAAGAGGCCCAAACCTGTTCCAGCATGACAATGCCCCTGTGCACAAAGCGAGCTCCATGAAGACATGGTGTGTTAAGGTTGGAGTGGAAGAACTCGAGTGTCCTGCACAGAGCCCTGACCTCAACCCCAGTGAACACCTTTGGGATGAACTGGAACACCGACTGCACCCCAGACCTCCTCACCCAACATCAGTGCCTGATCTCACTAATGCTCTTGTAGATGAATGATCACAAATCCCCACAGCCACGCTCCAAAATCTAGTGGAAAACCTTCGCAGAAGAGTGGAGGCTCTTATAACAGTGAAGGGGGGACTAAGTCAGTATTAATATTTTAGAATGGGATGTTCAATACTCAGGTGTCCACGTACTTTTGGTCATATATATCATCCATAAATTGCACTGCTAAATGCAACAAAAATTTCATAACCAATCAAAGAGCAATTCACAAACGAATCCATTTTTTTAAACCACTATTTTCAGTGACTCAGGCAAGTTGATTTCCAGACACAGACACATCCAAAGTCATTCTTTTTATGTTTATTATCTTTTTTTTCCAAAAGCTGTTATGCTTGACATGTAGAGCACTGACTGTCAGAGATCATGAAACTACAGAGTATTGTTAGCAGTTAAAGGAATACTGGATTTCAGCCTCATCTCTATGAATATGGATATATGATTACACAGATACGTACGTGGTAATCATGCATGACTCACTCATAATGGAAGTATAAGGCTCGTTGTAGGGGCAGTCAGTAAACATTTTGTTTTATTTTTTCAGTCAATTTTCTGTTTGTGAATTAAGCTCAAAGTCTGTATGATTCATCCTTTCAGAGATGGGAGTAGTGTCACAGTGGGAGGAATACAAAAACCTTCAAGAAACATAAAATACATGAATCAGATTTACTGTAGTGACCTAGTGTTGGAAAGTTTGTCAAAAGTGCCTAAGATTAGCTTTGGTAAAATGTTCTGTCTTTCTCAGTAGACTGTTAGACTATAAAAATGGATTGGGAAAGGTATTCTTTCCCAGTCACCTGCACCTTTTTTAATCACATTGGGCTAATTGTAATGACAGTGGGCTGGTAGATTTCATTTAGCTACAGCTTGGGCTGCTTTATAATTATTTGGGTTGATTTTTAAACTCTGATTGGGCTAGTGAGCCAATCATGGATCAAACAGCACCAACCTGCTATCCATTTAGAAAATTCCAAGCACAAAAGCAGGGGTATTTTTTAACAATAAGCTGGCCATTTCCCTGTCACATACATTACAGAGATGTCAAATCTAAATCACTGTTTTATGTAAGGAGACAGATGCCCAGTACAAAAACCCCATGATGTCAGTTCCAGCCTATAAAGTCAGCTTATAATTTGAACATTTAAGTGTTTCTTTTCTGTAATGGAATGGTCTCCACCCTGGCCTTGGTCTATAATTGAGCCATCAAGCACCACTGGCTTTGCCCTCCCTGCTTTTATGTATTTGTCTTCTTCCTAAAAAGAATTTAATCCAAATTTGTGTTTATATCTATATGGACATGGAAATTCTTTCATAAGCTATAGCCAGTCTATACTGATGGTGCTTATTAATCAGCCAATTGCTCTTTTTTAAAGAAATTAATTATTCTTATGTGAATCAGGAAAATCAGCATCTTTGATTCTACCCATGATATATTTATATAGCATTAAATTAATCCCAGGTGATGTGAATTTCATGGAAATGTGCATATATGTAGGTCGTATTCTATATTCTTGTGCCCGGGCACACAACTGACCATATCAGAATATAAAGCAGCCTTCGTTGCTCTTCTAAAGGAGTTGCGACCGGGGATGCAGAAAAGCCAGTGTGCTGTGATTTGCAGAAAGTATCTGTTTTTTTTTTTGTTTTTTTTTTCCCAGTATTTCTATACAGTGTAATGTTTATAACCAATGTTATAAAAAAAAATGAGGTCTTTCATTTATTTGTTTTTAACTGATCACTATTTTAATGCATATCTGTTTTGTTAGAAATAAATGAATAAAAATAAATAAAGATAAATCAAAATTATTTAGAAGAGTAAAAGAAAATCCCCTGTATTGAAAGTTATTACTGGAGAAAAAATTGTGCAGAAATCCTATTATTGTACCTTTAATATGTTTTAAACAGTACCCAGTAGAGTTTAATTTGAGGTATTTTGCAGAAAGCCTGGGAGCTGCATGCAGGCTAATTTAGCACACACACACACACACACACACCACTGTGTGTAAAGACTTGTACGCATGCGTGTATGCTAGTGTTTGTATGACTCAGTCAGTAAATGAATGTCATAAGTCTCACTGCAGGATCCGCTCTATTGCATGTGTGCCTCATTTGTCAGTGTGTGTGCCGCAGACACCACTTACCAGCCACTTATATTTCATATTAATAGCGTTGACCTAAAGTACCTTTATAACAATTCCACTGCAGATGATTAAACTAAGATGCTAATAAATCACAGGTTCTGAATCTCGATATAGCTATGCTCAGAGTCTAACAGGAAAAATGCATGATTCTGACTGGCTAATCCTGCTTCTCATCATAGCAGCTAATAGCCAAGAAAATATTAAATATATATTAAAGAAAACAAATGAAACATGTTCATTTGACATCTGGGGTGGTTATATATATTGAATCATAATAGTGACTCAGTTGAGTCAGATGTGCACAATTATTACAGCACAATTATCACAATTAACAGTCATACCTGAAAAGCACCCCCCTAGCTACACCACTTGACTTCACCTGGATGAATTAAAAATAGTTCCGCAACATTTTTCTCAACAGTTTGGTCACCTGCCAATTCCCAGCTACTATCCAGCTTTCCCATGTCACATGACAGCTACCAGCCTTCCCAAGGTGAAGGCTAACACGTGGAAGGAGCACTTTCTGCCCTCTTCCTCATACATGAGCTCGCAGATACATGATATTGGCTAATGTCACTGTGATTAACAGGAGAGCAAGAGTATGCCATGCCTCCCACCCTGAGAGCACGGCCAATTTTGTTCTCTTGGCTCCTGGCCCAGAAAGCTGTGACATAGTTGGGATTCAAACTTAATAGGATGAATACTTTTCTGTTGGGAGCCAATCATTACCTTTTTAATATAATATAGCTCAAACTTCATCATTTTATAGTCATTGATCCTACACTACCTCATATTATCCCGTTTTCTGTAATTGGGAAGACTGATGTTTGTCTCAGGACCTAACAGTCAAGTAAAGCACATAATGCTTATTTTTTCTTTCTTCCTTCCTTCCTGCCTTCCTTCCTTCCAGAAATGGTATGCATTTGTCACTGGGATTTAATCATTTCAGAATATATGTATCATAATGTGCTTTTGAGGCCGTGTTACAACTTGCACACACCTTTAGGACAGCTTGAGGAGCTCCAGCTCTGAGAACGCTCGTATTATATAAGGGCCCTGTAAAGTACAGAAGACCACCATGAAGGAGAGAGAAAGGGGTCTTTGAAGTTGCTAAAAAGCAATTACACATAGTACACATACACTATACTATATGTCAATACTCAAAGGAGAAAGCGTTCAAAGTGGTACAGCACTTAACTGGGTTTAGTTCTCATGTTTTATTCACATAGCAGTTCAATCTTCATCTCGATCATTAGTACACTCTCAGAAGTAAGTGCAAAAATTTACCTCATTGTTACTGGTGAATGTGAATGTAGAATTGGACCTTAAGTTCCACTGTTATAAATTTAATTTGCTTTTA
Organism: Pangasianodon hypophthalmus; assembly: GCF_027358585.1. Taxonomy (NCBI): domain Eukaryota; kingdom Metazoa; phylum Chordata; class Actinopteri; order Siluriformes; family Pangasiidae; genus Pangasianodon; species Pangasianodon hypophthalmus. The sequence continues at coordinate 9,928,226 of NC_069727.1, forward strand.
GAGTAATATTTTTAAAGGTACTCTAGATGCACCTTTCCAGGTGAACGACACACAGTAAAGGTACAAAAGATATACCCTCGAGGGTACCAAGGAGGTTTAGCAGCCTTTTCTAAGAGTATAACATAAACAATATTCATGAAAAGAGACACCTAACCCCTTTTTTATTTCACCTTATTTCATATGTTCAAGAATCAGTCATTTATAACACTTTTATTGAACATATTTTTACTCAATGGTCAAAATATCCAGGAGTGGTCTGCCTGGAGCCTGTTGGCGTGTTTTTAAGTGGTACAGATTGCTAGCTAGTAGGCTGTTGTTAGCCATGAATAATTTTCACTAGAAAATCCAGTCAGAAATCCTGTCAGGTTAAGTCGTGGTAGCTAGCAGGCTAATGTTAGCAATGAGTATTTTTCAGTGGAAAATCCTGTCAGAAATCCAGGTTAGGTCATGTTAGCTAGTAGACTAGTGCTAGTAGGGAATAATTGTCTTCACTGAAATATCCAGTCAAAAATCCTGTCAGGTTTGGTCATTTTAGCTGTTAGGCTAACATTAGCGGTGAGTATTTTTCACTGAAAAATCCTGTGCATCATGTCTGCAGTGGGATTTGTCCACTCTTGATAGAGATATTTGTGAAAAAACCCAGGCTTAAAAAAAAATAGACAACTGGAAATATTTTTCTGATATTATTTTTCCTTACATGTTCAAAAACGATTTTTTTTTTCAGTGGTCAATGGTTCACAACATAAAGGTTAAATGATGAGCTGAGTTGAACTGCAAGTCATTCTGAGTCTGAGAAATAACAAAGTGATTTTTATAAATGAAACTCATCTCACAAACAGTGTAGAACATCGCATTCAGAGAATATTTTATACATCAGGTTTTTTGACACCTCAAAAAAATAATTAAAACGTTGCCTCATCCTGTCTTCTTCCAGCCACAAAAAGTTTCTTTTTAAGGCATATGTTTCGTCAGCGACAACACGAATGAGTTTTAAGTTGTAGTTTACTTTCTACGAGAAATTGGCTGCTGACAGCAAATTAAATTGAATTTGATTTGACAATCTATTTAGTGTCAGGAACTGCTCATTTGCTTTGTGAATGAATAATTTATAGGCATGCCACACACACACACACCTTCACATATGCACACACACATTGCCCACACTATGACTGAGAATGACTCATGATATTATCACTGAGAGAAGCAGTGAACAATCCGTTTCCAAGACAAGAAGATTCATTAGCATGAGGCTTTGGAGAGGTGAAGCTGCGCCAGAATCGGTGTCTGCTGAACAAACTAGATTTCAGCTTGCCGTTAATGTGACATAAGCTTGACCCATATGAACTTAAAATAACACCGGTTTGAGTCATCAAAGTTATGGGTTATGTAACATAAATTATTCAGATATTGTGTGTCTGTTTGCAGGAGATCCTGCCCTCATATGCAGAGGCAGAGATAAACCAATGAGGAGACTGCAGCATCATAACAATCGCTGTCCACTCTGTGACTAATCCATTGCGCTGAAGTATCGTCTGTTATCATGGCGAAGAGCCCAGAGGTTAAAGTCGCTGTTTTTGGAAGAGCTGGAGTGGGGAAATCAGGTAAGAATGAAGCTGTATTTCCTTTAAAGGAACCTTTTGTATAACCTTTAAAGGAGCTCAATGTGAACTTTTTATTTGGCATTTTATTTGGTTCAATAAAAGATGCCAATAAAATAATAATTTTACATCAGAGATAAAGACGATGAGCAATTGTTCCAAAGAGAAATTTGACACGTTTTGAAGAAGAAAAAATTCTCTTATTTTTGAGATCCGGTTTTAGTGGAAGGTTTCTACTCCCATTTTCACATATAAAAATCACAGGACAAAGAGAAATATCGTATTTCCAATCGTTTTTGTAAAACTCAAATAAGTATTTTGTCAAACTATCTCAGCACTTAGCTACAAAGTCTGTCCTGTTTTGGTAAGTATTTTAAAAAGCCCATTATAATGGTGTATTTTCATGATATCGTTCCCAGTTAACAGCGACACTGTCAGCACGAATCCCACAGAAGAACATGTATTTGACCTTTAGTAAATTATACATGATAAAATTTTGCTTGTCTATTCACTTTAACTATGTTTTGGTTCAACAAAATAATAAGGAGCAATTTTAGAATGCTTTAAAATAAGCATATTTCAATTAATTAAAGTCAGTTATAAATAATTAAGCCTGTGTTGCTTGAGGTTCCGGTTGCGCATGCCCCGTGTTGTTTCCCATGACAGTGGCCATTTTCCCCACCACGCCATATTGCTCATGCGGTGGGGGTGTGGCTTATGAACTTGATTTGCATATAGTCTGAGGAGCTTCAACATGATTTAATTTTGAGTGTTATGGAGGGCTTGTTTCTAAAATTCCTTGTTTTCTGTGGGTTTTAATGCCTAGGGCTATTGTGTTATGAAATGTTTTTGCGATGTCAAGTATTTCTGTAAAATGTTCTTAGTTCAGCCTCTTTGTGTTTCTCAGTCAGGTGTGTGATGCCTGTGTGTGCGCTGAACTAGGTTAAGTAGTCATGCTGGGTTCTGCTACTTCAGTCTTTATAAAGACTGATGTAAGTGCATGCTCTTTCTAGAGCAATACAGCTGGACTGAGCAGCATTAAGGTGTTATTACACTTTAGCAGTAGTAATGATAAATGACTCGTGAAGTCAGACGTTTCCAGTTGAGAACAAAAAATAAAGTTTAGATAATGTATACTTTTTACATTGTTTAGATTTACACAATTTTCATTTTAATTATTTAAGCTCTCTTGCATAAAATAAATTAAATTGATATTAAAGAAGGGAGCAAACATTTGATTGATACAAAATCAAGCAGATTTTACTTAAAATGACATGAAGCTAAAGAAGACATGAAATTAAAAAAAAATGTCTATGTTTCAGTGTAATGAATCTAGATTAAGTTAACTTTACTCATGATTGTTCATTTGTGACAGTTTAGGTAAAGAGATGGAACATGATTACATGTAGTTGGAATTACTCACATGCAGTAAACTCTACTTGATATAATTAAGCTAATATAACTAAAAAAAGAGTAAATGTTAAATGAGTAAATGTTACTACAAATTTACATCTGCATGTAGGGAAATTAAATGTGTGCAACCACTTGAAAAACAAATGAATTAAACTTAAATAGCTATTTTTTCAGTGCAGATATGTAAAAAGCTACTGGTCAGTATACTACAATAAAAAAAATTAATTATTAAAAATTATTTAAAAGATTAATTATTTGTTTCTGGTTTGGGAAAGCAAACCAGCTAAGTTTAAGGGAAAATATCACTGCCAGGGCCAGACATAAATAATTGTCACCAGTTATAGATATATGTCAGTTCAGCAATTAATAGCGCTACTGGGAAAGCTAGCACTCCACTTTAGAAAATACATGGACTGCATGGAAACTTTAAACCCCAGTCAGTGTGCACGTACTTGAAAAAGAGCTAGATGTTGAATGGCACTTCTTTATACTCATTTGTTTTTGATTAAAATGTATTTTGTAAGCCATTACTTACTTAGATTTTTTTTTGGTGCTTTCTATTCATTATGTGGCCTGTTCTTCTTGGTCTGTTTGTTAGGCACTTTTCCTGCCAGCAGACTGAATGCATGAGAATAGTATGAAAGCAATGTAAGGCAGTAATAGAGAGAGAGAGAGAGAGAGAGAGAGAGAGAGAGTGAGAGAGAGAGAGACAGAGGGAGAGATCTGTCAGTATGTTGTGCGTTTAATAGTAACACTGGAGAGAAAGAGTGAGAGTTGCTCAAAAATGGCATGAAACTTGCCAGCATTCACAGTGCAAACAGCTCCATGTGAAGCGGGAAGCTATAAAATGCTAGCCTAGTCTGCACTTTCATGATAGAATTTATGTTATTTACGTCTATATTTATATTTGCATTTCTTTAATTTGGCAGACATGTTTACGCAAAGCAGCTCAGAACAGATAGAGATTTACTAGTAGGTGCTATATAGCTTCATGCTCCAGAGTCCCAGGTTCCATCCTGAACTCCAGATCCACCTCAAGCGTGAAATTACACTACATGGCCAAAAGTCTGTGGACACATCACACCCATATGTGCTTGTTGTAAATCCCATTCCAGATTTAGTCCCTCTTTGCTCTTAATAATAACCTCCATTCTTCTGGGAAGGCTTTCCACTAGATTTTGGAGCGTGGCTGTGGGGATTTATGACAACGCACAGAGGTATTGTCATGCTGGAACAGGTTTGAGCCTCTTAGTTCCAGTGAAGGGAAATTGTAATGTTAAAGCATACAAAGACATTCTACACAATTGTGCAATTGTATGCTTCTATTTTTGTGGCAATAGTCTGGGGAAGAACCACATATGGGTGTGATGGTGAGGTGTCCACATACTTTTGGCCACATATTGTATAAAAGTGTTGAAGGAGCTGACAGTAACATGAGTGGCTCAGAAGTTGATCAGAAAAACTGAACAGAAACAGAAGTAAGACAGTTTTGGAAGAACAGAAAGAACTAAGAGTTCCTTAGATTACTTAAGTAGGGCAGGTGATACTCAGTTCTTTCTAATATTTGTGGTGAATGTCATCAATCAGATGCTCAGTGTCCTGTGTTCTAATTTTCCTGCAACTGCTGGTAATAAAAAGACTGAAATGTTCATTAGCAGAGACGAGTGAAGATAAATAAATAAAGTTAAAACTCTAGAGTCATGCATGCGCGCACACAGACCAGCACCCATGATAACTTTGATCAACAATTTATGATTAATATATTATTAATCCTAATTGAGGATTGAAATTCAGCCAGTGCAGCACTGTTTAAAATGAGAAACATCATCCATCATTTCATTTAGCCAAGGCAGGTTCATTTATACGAACAAAAAGTATAGAGGGACAAACAGGCAAAGCTTTTGAACACCACATGTGTCTGGATGAATAACATCGAGGCAAGTGTCAGGCTTGTTCAGACTGCCAAATAGGGAGGAGAATGGAACCAAATGGTTTCAGGTAAGTTAGGTAATTACATTGACTTATCATCAAATAAGCTTGATTTGTACAAGAATCAGCTGTATCTAGGGACAAAGAAAATATTATAGGAACCTGAAATATTATTCATGCAAACATTTCAGGTTCTATTGCTGGTCAATTATCAGAGTTTGCTGGAGGTCTTATTTAATGATTCATAATAAGCTGGTATGCTTGTGGCAAGCTTTTTAGATTAATTCTGAGTCAAAGCTGACTTGTTTCCGATGAAACAATTGAAGGATTAAATGAAAACAGTTTCATTTCTGGTCTGTGTAACTAGCTGAGAGCATTTTTGTTCCATTCTCTGTATAGTGCTGTCTGAACAAGCCTGCAATTTTGCCTAGATGTTAGCCCAGCCATTAGCAGTGTATGGACTGCCTCTATTCAGATGTCAAATGTCAACATGAAGAAACTGCCTCTATTCAAACTCTGTGCTCAGTGTCGTGCAACAGATTGATGATATTTGCATCAAGGTCTATGTTACTTAGTGCGATTATTCCGCACTTAAAATATCAGCATGTAGTTAAGAGTTCTCCCATTGTTTATCTGATCAGCCTTCATACACATTAGATTAGTTCACTGCCCTGAAGTCTTTCTCGCAGAGATCTCGTCACTCCCACCAGCCCAGAGAGAAAAAAATAATCGCTGAGAATTCGCAAGGATCAGCCAATCACCACTTTGGTACCGCCTCACTGTCACTGATTGACACAAAGCCTCCTCATTCTGAAAAGAGTCTATTAGAAATAAAATGTGATTGGGAAAAAAACATATGGAAATGTGCCAATCAATCAAACAAACAAACAAAACAAAAAAGTAAACTTCAAAAAAAAAAAAAATTATAAAATATAATTAGAATCTCATTACTGTGAAATATTCTGGTATTGTATCTATCTATCTATCTATCTATCTATCTTGAACGCTGTTGTTCTCCACACATGTAGACGTTGTGCGCTTGTGTGCAGATATCCTTCAGTATGTTGTGTGCTTTAAAGTACATAATGGAGATAATGTTATTTTACAGTATCATTTCCTTACCTTCTTGTGAAGGAGTAGAACAGCTTACTAAAACCTTTTTACTATGAAAATTCTGGAAAAGGAAATATTTGCATAATTATAAACATACCTGGATCCATAGTAAATCATGGCTTTTATCACAGTAAAATTCTAATCCAAATGCAGTCAAATGAAACCTGCACCTAGGTGGATTATAAGAGACACAGATTTTGTGATCTTATCCTGCTAAATATAGTTGTTTTGTCTAGATCTCTGGCCTGTCCTCAAGCATAATGTAACTTCAAGTCTAGTAGTTTAAGCTTTTCTCATTGTAACTGGAATGTTTCAGTGTGCAGATGGAGGGGATATAGGGCTCTGTGTGTATGTCTAGGCAAGAGATATACAGTATGACATCTGTGTTAGCATAGCGTATGAATGCTATCCGTACTGCACACTCAGGCTCTGCAAGCAATCTGTAAGCAGATGAAGAGCAGGAGAGATCGGTGTAGGGTATTTTCCATCAGGAAATTGCTTTCAGAGAGTGTTACAGGAGCAAGATTTCTTCAAAGCAACCAGCGTCCTGTTCTGATATCATCCCATAACTGCAAGGATGAAGATTTCATCTTAAGAAAGTCTTTCTTATTATCATCTCATCAAATATGTAAAGTTGGCTAGAAAACCTGAACTTCCTTTAAATCCTGGAATTTGCTCATGAGACATATAGGCACAAAAAAACCCCAAATAAGCCTGTTTTTTTTTTTTTTTTATTTCTTTTCTGTGTACTGGTGACCCATAAAAGCATCTTTCTGTTTCAGATATACAGCAACAATCCTACCTTTCTCCCCTCTCTCACCTCTAAGCCAGATTATAAACATAATAAAGGCTTATGCCTGCTTGGAGGTGTAATTGCTGCTGGTAATGGCTCCATCGGCCACTTACAAATGCATGTATCTGTCTTTGCGGATAAACACGGGTAGCAAATTAAAGGATAAACCAACATAAAATGTCTCAGTAAGGTTTTGGGGCACCACAAGCTGCCAGAACAGCTTTAATGGACCTTGGCACTGATTCTGTAACATTACTGGAAGGATGAACACCGCGCTGAAAGAAAGGCTCATTGAATTGACTTAATTCAAATGCGTACATCGGTACCATGTGATTGAATTGTGTTACATTAACACAATTTGTTTTCATACATCCAACATGATTTGAAGCCCTGAATAAAATCAGACTCCATCTGAGCTGAGGATCAAACCCAGTTAGCTGGCATTCAGCAACATCCACATTACTGCTGCACTATTCTACCGCATATGCTTTAACCACTTTAATTTAATTCTGTAGATATAGTTCCCATCAGTGTCAACATCCTCCTGAGATTATTATGTAATTGGTTTTACGTTAATACTGTGTGACTTGATCATGCTCACTCTACATAATTCAATCTAGTAATTAGACACTTGTTTAAATTAAGTTTAGTATAGGCAGTGAAATCACGTTTTTATGTAAACTGTACGTAATCTGACTGGCCACATAGTCCATTTATTTTAGTGCATTCTTCCAAACGATATTCCCTCAGTCGTTGTTTTGATGATGTTGGAGAGTGTTGTCTAACACATTGCTCCAAAATCGAGTATTTGTTCAATTGATTTCAGATCTCGTGAAGGCCATGCCATATGATTTACCTCATTTTCACACTTATCAAACCATTCAATGAGCCCTTGTGCCATGTGGATGGGGAAATTGTCATCCTGGAACAGATCCCATCAGGCTAGCAATGTTTCATTATAGGATGAAAATGAGAATAACTTTGTATTGATTTGCACTGACTCTTCCTTCTAAGCAAATCAAAATCATGTGAGCAAAATGTCATGCACTACACAACAGAATTCCAGGAAGAGACTGCAGGTAGATCTCTAATTGATTGACTCACACACTCTCTCTCTCTCTCACACACACACACACACACACACATCACACAGAGCTTAGAGGTGCTGTGGTGTGTGACCTCACCAAGCCTGTTATTTCATTGGTGAGGTTTAAGAGCCCTTTTGTACTAGTATTGGAAAAAGAAAGCAAATGGAGAGAACAAGGAGAAGAGAGAGAATTTAGAAAGCTCACCAATCAACTTTTTTATTCCTTCTTTCCTTCAAAGTCCTCTAGGGTTTTATTATTAAAGCTTAATAATAGGTTTCCATTATAGCCCATGGTCAAGAGATTAACAGAAGGATATCTTTTCATTTAGGATTTGCAGAAAGAAATATTTCAGTTGGTTAATTTTGTGCAAGTTAGTCTGTCCACACTACAGGACATAAATTTCAGGAAGGTGGTATGAACGTTTTGTCTGGGTCAAAATTACTATAATATAATATAAAACATGAAGCTTACTGTATGGCTCAATTTTTCTAATAAACAAAAACAAAAAATTATATTGATATCACTGTTCATTCTTTTTAACCTGATGTGACAGTCATATAAAATTGTTAAAAGTGTTGACCAAAAATGGACCAAAAAAGTGTTGACCAAAAATTAAAAATGGACCAGAAATGTTATTACTTCCTCTCATCTACTCATATTTACACAATCACACACCTCTGTGGCCCTTTCAATAAAAAATCACTAAAACAAAAAAATATTGGTTGTTTTAATTTGACCATTGTGTTACTACAAAGTCAAAACATTTTTGGCCACTTTTGGCAAGTAGTGCACCACATCCGAGCGTTAATAAGGACACATGGGGACTCAGATCTTCCAAAAAAAATTGAAAGAAACCTAAATTTCATTGTTTTTTCATGTTTGAGAGCCACACACAGAGTACAAGCTCTTTAAAAGTATTGCAGACACTTTAAAAACATTGGAAACGTCAACACCACATGAATAATGGTGTCATGGGGCATATCTTGATTGTGAATGGACTCAGTGGACCAGCGCCAGAATGCCTTAGAGTCAAAACACAGTGTTCTGTCCCCACATTACTGGCCATGTGACAACCTGAGGAAGCGAGCTGCGGTAATGATAGCGAAGACAAGCAAAAAGGCTCTTTGCGAGGTAGAAACATTAAAACCACTTGTAAATTAATCCATTATGCCTTCTACACCATGTACCTGGGTAATATCTTTCAGAGGAAATTGAACATCTCAAAGTAATGACATTGGGTGATTAGATTGGACAGTTTGCTGCAATGATTCCTGACACTAGCATGCTGCTGTGCAGCAGACGGAGAGGAGAGAGAAGCAGACATGCTGATGCCTGGGAACAGAGAAAGAGGCCAATTAATATGATTTCTGGGGAGCTTCAGTCTGCTAGTTCCTTACACTGCAGTATAAAGGATTGCAGTGTAAAGTTTAACAAAGTATGATTTGATTTTGTGAGACAGCAGCTGATGACAGCAAAGTAAAGAGAAACGTTTTGCTATGTGCACCAATCTCACTATAAGTACGTTCATTAGTTTTAAATATCCTCCTGGAATTTTTTCGTCAAAGTGTCAGAGAGTTAGTCAAAGAGTTCTGTTATCTATTATAGCTATCATTATTCCTAATATGGACTCCACGGCATAGCAAAAGTGTGAATTATTTATTAATGCATAAGAGTCAAAAAAGGTATCAGGATGTTGATTAATAATAAATAGTAATACAATTATCCAGTTAACCAATCATGGGGCAGCAGAGCAATGCTTACAAGAGCTTCAGTTATTGCTTTCATCAAACATCAGAATGAGGGAAAAATGTGGTCTCATTGACTTTAACCATGGCATGGTTAGTGGTTAACAGATGGCCAGTTTCTGAACTTGCTGATCACCTGGGAATTTCGCACACACATGGCGCAAAAAACAAAAAACTTCAGCTGTCCAGTTTCGGTGAGTCTGTGCCCACTGTAGCCTCAGATTCCTGTTCTTGGCTGACAGGATTGGACCTTGATGTGATCTTCTGCCTCAAAGTTCAAATTGCTTTGCGATGCTTTTCTGCTCACCATGGTTCTAAAGAGTGGTTATACCCCTCCTGTCAGCTCAAACCAGTCTGGCCATTCTCGTCTGACCTCTCTCATCAACAAAGCATTTCCAGGTATACAGGTGTTCCTATTAAACTGGTCAGTGAGTGTCTGTTGCTTTATTGAAATTCTGTACTACACGATATTTATTAAAAGGTTTTCTCGTTCCTGAGCCATGCATGTAGGTTTAATTTCATTACAAATTGGTATTTCCGCTTGATTCTCTGTTACAAGCATGATGATTATTGAAGCATATTATTTCACTCCACGCATAAGTTCCTTTTAATGAGAGAAATTTGGTTAAGGTGGAAGAAAATATAAAAACATTTTAAGGTCTCTGAGAGAGAATACTGATACACATCAAAGTGACTACATTAAAGATATTTTGATTTAAAAACTAATGAAATGAATTTGTTGAATTAAATGATTACTTATAACAGCTCAGCAGATGATCACAGGTAGTGCTGGTTCTTTTACCTCATACTTAATAAACTTACTGAAGAAAAGCTTTAGTTCTCTTCATCATCACTTGTTTGAGATGGTCAAACTTGATGAAACGATATTTCAGAGAATTGTGGTTACAGCAATAGGAACCTGTCAGTTCATGTTGTAGAGTTCAGTTTGCCTTGCATTTAATACCCATTTATTAATAAATCATTCTGTGGCATCTGCTAGAGGGCCATCTTTTATTAGTAAGTGCCCAAAAACTTGACTCCAAAAAACTCCAAAAACAATGAGATGTTTATAACAACCTGTATTACTAGCTTTCCTGGAATTACTACAACAGATATATAATAATAATAATAATAATAATAATAATAATAATAATAATAACATATATACATATATACATACAATTTTGCATATTAGATCCAAAATCCCTTATAGGTTTTAGAATTTGCCTTCAGCAGGACTCTCACTTCTATTAGTGATGTTCAAAGTGTGCATTTTAAAGTCATTTGTAACTTGTTGTGGGAGGGCAAATCTATTTAAAGCCTATGGTTTTCACTCTAACTACATTGCGACACAAAATGGTTTCTTGCTTTCTCCATAGCAGTTATGAGTAACAATGTTAAGAGTCTCTTCATGCTAACCTTCTGAAGAATGTGGTCATTTTCAACACTTGGTGGCAACTAAGAAACTGAAAAAAAAGAAAAAAGAATGGCATAATTTAATTATGCAGTGACCCTGACTGGGGTAAAGTGGCTAATGAAGATGAATGAATAAATGAAACATTGAATTAGTGAGAAATGTCTTAACATTGAATTATATAATGAAGTTAAAATATGCCTGGGTTCTTAAATACAAGGTACTCTTTGAAGTTGTTCACAATTGGCCAGTTAATTAAAAGTCATGAACCTGACTTTCTTTTTTTTTCTTTTTCAAGAGGTATGGCTTAGCAGAAATGGTTTTCTGTCCTTTTCTTATTATAAATGAACCGCCGTCTCATTTCTAATAAGCCAGACAGAGTGATCATCAGTTTCCATGTTGGTTCTGCAGTCTTACTTTATTCTTCACTATGTTTTATTTGCAGGAACTTGTAATATTCGTATGGATATTCTGACAGATCATATGCCTATTTATTTTGTAACTTCCTTGATCAAATGGTCTTTCTTCCACCTCTCATACCTTCTTCTTACCATACTTTAGCTGAGACCTGAATGTATAATAATAATGTAATAATATAATACTGACAACTAAGACTGGTTCAAGCAAAAATAAAGAAATACAGTGAAGACATGATGAAGATCTTGGTTCATGTAATATTCAATGTAAAATGGGGAGTCTGCCATACAGACAGACAGAGAGACAGACAGACAGACAGATGTAAAACAATTGTGCTTATTAACAGTAAACACATTTCTAATGATCAAGCTCCATGCAAGTTTGCAAGGGTTGCTTTTGACTTTTATCACGTAGGCAGAATGTTTGCTTCAGGCTCTTGAAACAATGCCCTTGATACCATAGTAAAAGAACTTGCATGGCATCAAAGTATAGAAGATTAGTACTCATTTTACTTTGATGCCATGCAAGTTCTTTTACTATGGTATCAAGGGCATTGTTTTGGGTAACACATTGTTTAGAGTGTATTGCAAATGTGTTTGTATTCTTGTCCCTTCTCCACTTAATATATCAGAATTCCAATGAGTCAAAAATTTACATACACTAAGTTGACTGTCCCTTTAAATAGTCTGGAAGAAATTGATGTAATGATTTGTAGAAGCTTCTGATTGGCCCCTTAATTAGTAATTCTCATAATTCTCATAAACTCGTAATTAGTTAATTGGTAGTGCACTTGTGGTTGTATCTAAGAGCATAATTTAGAGATAGTGCCTTTTTGCCCTTGATACCGTAGGAAAATCCAAGCAACTCAGCCAACTCAGAAAAATAAAATATGGACCTCCACAAGTCCAGTTCCTCCTTAGGAGCAGCATCTAATTAACTGAAGGTACAATGAGCATCTGTACAAACAATTACATATGTGCAAATATAAAAATCTTGGAACCACACAGATACTGCATCATTCAGGAAAGAGGGACAAATTAACTCCTGGGGATGAAAACTTTGGTCTGAAAGGTTCAGCTGAACTCCAAGACAACAACAAAGGAACTGCTGAAAGAGTTGGAGGCATCAGGTACCAAAGTATGTACACCCACCATTAAGACAGTCCTATATTGCCATGGCCTGAAAGGCTGTTGAGGCTGCAAGAAAGGAGCCTCTACTCCAAGACCAGCATAAAAAAAACAGACTGAAGTTTGCAGGTGATCACCAGGATTAAGACCTAGCCTTCTGGAGGAGTGTTCTCTCAGTTTGGCCATAATAATCAGTGCTATGTATGGAGGAAAAAGGACGAGGCTTTTAATCGGAAGAACTTCCAACATCGAAGCATGGGGGTGGCAGCATCACGTTGTGGGGTGTTTTGCTGGAAAAGAGACTGGTGCACTTCAGAATATAGTTGGCATCATGAGGAAGGAGGATTATGTAGGAGTACTAAAGTAACACCTAAAGACATTAGCCGGAAAGATAAAACTTGGTCACAGCTGGGTCTTCCAGCAGGACAATGATCCTAAGCATACCTCCAAAATGGCTTCAAGACAAACAGAGTGGAAGTATCAGAGTGGCCATCACAAAGCCCTGATCTGAATCTCATAGAAAATTTGTGGACTAAACTAAAAAAAGCATGTCTGAGCAAGGAGGCCGACAAACCTGACTGAGTTACATCAGTTCTGTCAGGAGGAATGAGCAAAAATTACAGCAAGGTATTGTGAGAAGCTTGTTGAAGGCTTCCCCTAGTGTTTGATTCAAGTTCATTCAGTTAAAAGGCAATGCTGCCAAATACTAACAAAGCGTACGTAGACCTCTGACTCACTGAAAATCTGATATAGTAAATAAAAGCTGAAATAAATCTGTCTCTTAGCTATTATTTTAAAATGACCTCTTATGGAAGTAAAGGAGATTCACTATTTGACTTAACACAGGAAATGTATGATAACATGAAAAATTGGGTTTGACTATCTTTATCCTAGGTGTATTTAAAAGTTTTGGCCTCAACTGTATATCAGCTGTGAGACGCACGATAAAAACACACAACCATTCATCTAACCTCTATATAAATCCTTTATAAAACCAACATTACTGTGTTAATGTAACAGATTAATACAGTTTAGTTTCATTTACATACAGTATGAATGCTGTTAGAATCCCAATAACATTATAAATTTTGCACTTCACTTTTGTACTTTGTGTGTGCCTGGTTGTGTTTAGGCTTTTGCAAGGTTTTTCACTCAGAATGCCCTAACTGGGTCTAAAAACAGGCACAACCAGCTTAGCACATCTGTCTTTCTGTCTATATTCCTCAATGACCCTTATCATGTTTTCTTTTTAATGTCTGCTGCCTGGAAATAGCTCATTGCCTGTCGTAAATATCACAAGTAAATGTAATAACATCCACATGCAGAATATTACCACGTACCTCTCATATACGCTTGTAGATACACACATGACTCATTAGGTTCATTATGGTAAGGCACAAGTGGTGTAATTAACATCTCAATAACACTTTTGATATGGAGATAAGATTCAAGAACAGCTGGCACTCACACAGGTTCTCAGGTTCTCCAATCTAGGACCACTTGCAGATGTTTTTTTTTTTTTTATATGAAGCTGCAGCAAGTAGCTTAACATATACATGATGAAACAAGAAGAAGGTATGAATGCTTAAATATTGAGTAGAAGAATCAAATACTCATTATGTTCTATTAAAGGTCATGAGCTACTTTCACATTTAAATTGATTTTGCAGAGCCATTCTCTGAACTGTTCAGGGCAATCAATGCCCTTTATGAAGTCTCCAGTGTCACTGTGTGTGTATGTGCGTCCCTGCCCTCTTCCTTAAGGCTGCTTCAGATGAAAACAACTGAGCAGGAGATCAGAGGATCTGTACAAATACTGAGGGTATGGTACTAAAACCTTCTCAGCCCTCTTCAGCATATTCCAGCTGTTTTCCAGTCATGTCTCTTGTATGGTATAAAGTCTTGCTGTGGGTGAGTAACCTCGCTGAAAGCAATACTGTGTTGCATAAGCATAATCTTTATGAAAACCGTTTGGTATGGAGAACTGGTTTGCTGTTGAAAATGTAAGCAAAAAGGCCAAAAGTGATAAAAATCATATCCAGCTTATTTGGATAAGGCAGTGAACGAGTGTTTGGGGACTGACGCATACAAGACAGGCTTCTGCTTGCTTTCCACTGATAGCAATCTGTGTGTATTTGCAAGCAAAACAAGATGGCAAAACGGGCTGATCTCTTTCTCCTGTCCTTGACTACATGTTCTGTGCAACTTCCTCCTGCCTAATGTACAGCACTGTGATAAAGAAATGAAGACAAACATCGGTCTTTAGATCCCATCAGTTACTGGTAAATTTTTTCATATCTTTATTATATCATATCTGATGTAGACCTTAGTCTGTTCTGGTTGAACAGGACTTGAGTAAAAATAATGCCTTCTCATCACTTCGTGCGCAACCCAGCCCATAGGCAGCGTCTGTGTTTGGCAGAGTATGGAAATACCCACATCCTAGCAATGAGTCACACTGGAAACATATAAACCAGCTGTGTGTTAAAGATAGAGTCAGATTTCCAAAACTCAACTCTTCACTAAACCCCTCCCTTAAACATTCATTGTCTAATTTTAATGTATCTAGGCACAGGTACATCTGAATGGCTTTCAGGATGCCACACTGTTCTATGTAGGGTAGGGTACTTGCAAATTGGATAGCCAATATCCCTGAAGTTTAGAAGGTGCCATGGAATTTTACCCATTTCCTAATCACAGGACACAAGAGACTTAATTAAATGAAAAATAAAAATCACGCAGAACACGTCTGCTTGAAGGTGGCTAGCTAGCAAGTTCGACTCACAAAGCCTTTCTTTGTTTTTGGACTATCTGAATTTAGTAACAAATGTAAAACAAATAGTGAAATGAAATTACTGTGAAGGTAGAAACCAGGGAAATGGAGAGCAGTGACAGTCTAATCACTATTTGCTGGAAGGCATACACACAAAGGCCCGATTTACTAAGATCCAAAATAGGGAGTGCTAATTAGCACGTGAACTCAGAAGAATTGCTTAGAAGAGTTGCTGGTGAGAAATGATATTTACACATCATAATGCCAACTTAAAATGAAAGATAAAAAAACTGCTCAGAAAACATTAATGTAAAAGAGAATAGACAAGAGTGGGCATTGTGTTAATAACCTTTTCTCAGGCTCTTCAATCTGATTATTTTGATATAGTAAGGCAGATGCTTGATAAACTTTTCCATTATAAAGAAATGGTAAATTGTATAATCTTCCTTTCAAGTAGTGGGAACTGGCTACTGCAAATTTAATACTTGCCTTTTTCCTCCCATTTTTTGCCCCAATTTGGTCATCTTCCAATTCTCACCCATCAGCCAGCTCTCTCCATTACACCACACCTACTAACCGGGGAGGGTGACGGAAAATACATGCTTTTTCCATGTAACACGTAAAGCCAGCCAATCGCATCTATTTAAACTGCTGCAGTGTAACCTGAGCTCATTGTATGCAATCATATGTCTATGACGTCTACGATTGGCAGAAAAGTACTCATCGTGTCGTCGGGAGATTGCGAGTTCGAATCCCAATGATGGCACATTGGAGGCCAGGAGTCCAAGAGAGCAAAATTGGTAATATTTTCTGGGTTTTATCCTGAGCTTGGGTTACTTATTGTGTGGAGTTTCTGTGCATGTTTACCCAGTGATTATGTGGGTTTCTTCTGGGTTCTCCAGTTTCCTCCCAAAGTCCAAAACCATGCAGGGAGGCAGATTGGCTACACTTAATTGCCCCTATTTGTGAATGAATGTGTGAACGTGTGTATGCATGGTGCTCTGCAGTGGATTTGTATGTATACTTCTTTTGTGAGTGTTTCTATACATAGTTATTATGTTTCTGGGCTGGAATTAATTAGTTAATTAGTAATGTATGTAGCTTTATAGTAGTGTTGCTATGAGATACTGTATGTTAACTGAGGTCATACGTTAAACTCCAATAAAGAGCATTTATAAGGGTTGTTTGGCTTCGTAGAAGACATTGCACTCTGATGGGGAATACCTCTGTTGTTGAGTTCTACATAGAACGTTTAAGGGTTTCCCCAGAGGTACAAAGTGAAGAACCCTTTTTCTAACATTGTGTACTACAGATAAGATGTGACACCACTCTGCCATATGCTGTGGCTTTGTGAACCACCACCACAGGCCCACTGCATCCTTTTGTATTTTAACGGAACTGAATGGCCTTGGAGCTCCTTTTATGAGTGTGTGTGTGTGTGTGTGTGTGTGTGTGCACTTCTAAATGGACTGCTCTCCAACAAAGAGCTCCACACACTTTATGCCCACCTGAACATTCATTTGTGCCTACATGCATTCCCATGTACTTCAGGTTAGATACAAACATTCCTCAGTCGCTTCCTGTTTTTAAATATTTATTATTACTTATTTATAGGCTTAGCTTCTTTTTCTAGCTGAAATCTGATCTTTCTATGACGCCTGCCATTCTAGAGGAATGATTCACCACCATTCTTTAAATACCCTTGAAAAAGCTCACTTTTATATTCAGTGGATTATGTAAAATTGTCAGAGTTGAACATGTTTTATCTCCGGAAGCTCTTAGATTGAGTACAGTAAGTGGATTATTAGCTGTTAGATGTCAGATGGAGCTTTTCATACGAATCCGTGTTCTCCCACACAATGGATGATTTGCTATGTAATTCATAAAATGCCAACATCTGTTGAATGGGGAGCTCAAGCGAATGGAGTGTCTAATGATAATGTTGGATGGTGTCCAAAAATTAATAATGAACAAAAATTATAGCTTTTCTAGTGACATGTTTCAAGACCATTTTCTGATGTGTAGGATATATTTTCAAATAGCAAACAACCTGACATCAACCCTTAAACCAGCAGCCTGTAAACTTACACCATATTAGTACAATTTATTCTTAGGATTAGTACTTTAGCTACTAAACTAACAGACCAGCACATATACATTCACTGACCACTTTTTTAATCACCTGGTCTTTTTACAGTCTTCAGCTGTCTAGTTTCACAAGATGTTTTTCTGCTCACCATGGTCATAAAGAGTGGTTATTTGAATTACTGAAGGCTTCCTGTCAGCTCAAACTGGCCATTCTCCTCTGACCTCTCTCATCAACAAGACATTTCCGTCCGCCGAATCGCCGCTCACTGGATGTTTTTCCCCCGCGCTATTCTGTATAAACTCTAGAGACTATTGTGTGTGAAAATTCCAGATCAGCAGTTTCTGAAATACTCAAACCAGACCGTCTGGCACCAATAACTTGAGATCACTTTTTTTTTCCACATTCTGTTATTTGAAGTGAACATTTAATTGAGGCTCTTGACTTGAGACTTGTATCTGCATGAATCTATGCATTGCACTCCTACAACATGATCAGCTGATTGGATAATTGCATGAATGTGCAGGTGTACAGGTGTTCCTAATAAAGTGGCTAGTAAGTGTAGACAATGCCAGAATCTCCCCGATGTGCTTTGTGTTAATTATCAAATATCTTATCATTATCTTATTATTAAGTCAATGTTCAACATATGTAGATGACAAATACCTGTTTACTTACCAAATATAAGTAGTGATTAATGTGCAACAAACAGTATGCTAAAAGAGTACAGTCTGAAGAGGCACTACAAGCCACAAGATGGTTCATTTTCTGCCAAGTTAAGGTACATAGATTGCCCTGCTTGTCTGTATTTGACATCTATATTGGCGTAAGCGTGGAATTGTTTTTCACGGCTGATAAAATCAGTTTGTTTACACAGGGACCAAAGAGCTACTTTCACAAGTTGGATACAGATGTTATAGTTAAGCTGGTGTAGATGGTGGAAAATAGGAAATCTATATGCAAGGCTGTATATAGTTCATCTAACATAATCTAGCACAACAAAAAAGAAACGTTAGCTGCTACAATAGACTAGCCCTAACCAGGCTATTATACACTACATATAGAACTTCTGTTTTTTGATTATAGTGATTATGGTTATAGTGATTATGGTTACACATTATATTTTGCAAATTCAACACCACAAAAAATGACTTCTTAGCAAGTAATAGTATCTTGAATATAGTTACATTTAACTAGTACTTCCTATTATAATATTATTAAACCTATATATTCGAGATATTTTCACCATATATATATATATATATATATATATATATATATATACACACACATACATACATAGATTTTTATTTTATGACTTCTACGTTATTGATTCAGTACAAAAACCTTTTAGATTCCAAACATTAGTTTTCTAGCACAACATTAAATGTTACGGAAAAATGTTTGTCAGTAAAGAAAGCAGCATATTACATAAGAGACACTTTTCAGACAAAAAAACATAATGAAGGTTGCTGGGTTTGCTGCAAAAATAAGAAGAAAGTGTGACAGTCAAAGTCTCTAGAAGAACTGTGGCTGCTTCTGCTTACAGCTCACACTTACAGTAACACTTACAGCTCCTTATAAAACTGCACTAATTGTACCTGAGACTACTATTTTTTTTTTTTTAAAGTGAAGGATCGTCACACCAAATATTGACTTTGTTTCATTTATTACTGTTATATATATATATATATATATATATGTGTGTGTGTGTGTGTGTGTGTGTATTGGTATATCTATATATATATAGATATCTGTTTATCGTTATCATTGTTCAGACAAGGAACACAATAAAAACATGGCTTAAAAACATGCACTGGAGAAATTGCATTAGAGAAATTCAGAGCAATTACATTTGACATTTCTGGATAATGTTATTATTATAACTATTTATTTTTCTTCTTATAAACTAAAATGGTTTTGTGTACTTATCATGTGTGGTTTGATGATGGTTGTTGAAAAGCCCATTCTTCACCCCTTCATGACATTTCTGAGCTGTGTCCTTTACACCTTTAGAAAAGTCTGAAACTGTACCCAGTCAGCAGCCTACTTAAGGTGCCAAGTGGGACCTCGTCTGAATGAGCCTTATTCTTTCCCCCATTGTTCCTCTGTTTGTAAAGATCTGGGCCATAAACAGAATAGAGGAACAGTAGAAGACACATCATTACAAGGATTTTCACCAATGAACTGAGACACATAAAACTGCACCTGCACAAACTGTTGGTGAGAGCCTATCCTATTCTCAAAGCGATAAGCACTCTTACACAGAATTAACACTAAACTCTGTCAATAGGAAGTGTAACACTAGAGCTCTGAGGAAAGGTTTGCATTTACAGTATAAACCCATATGCAAACTTGATAACATCCACAAAAAACACACAAGCTGCTTAACTAATAAAATGGACAAGCAAAATAGGATGTCCATTTTGCCTGATAAAGAATATGCAGTTTGGGGTGTTTCTTAAAGTCTTAATTAATAAGTATTAATGATAACGTTTAATAAAATTATTCCTTATTATTATTTAAAATAATCAAAAGGTTTCTTGAAATTATTATTAATATTAATGTGTATCAGTTTCTCATAGATGCGAACTTGCCACAGCAATCAAGAACATTCAACAAAGGCTTATTTACATATTGACCCCTCTCCTTACTTTGCACGTGACATCGTTCATGCAATTGTACTTTATAAATCACCCACAGCATGGCCACTAAATGCGTGCTTTTCACCCGTAATCTGTTTGTTTACTTTAGTAAATCAGGTCCTTAATGTACTCACATTTTATGTGAGGCTTAGCATTCAGTATATTTAGTGATTTGCTAATTATCAACTGTCATAGACAAGTCATAGACATAATTGATTGGATAATTGCATGAATATGAGCAATATATACAATATACAGTATATAAACACTAATAGGAAAGCTGGACCTGCTGAAGGGCTTTAAGAAGAAAAAATAAGAAGCAATAATTCGCAGTATTACAGTATTGCCCACACCACCCCATTGCTGCATTCATTTCACTGGCTTCCTGTAGCTGTCCACATCAGATTTAAAACACAGATGCTTGCCTACAAAGCCAAAAACAGACCAGTGCCTTCCTACCTTAAGGCACTTATCACACCGTGCTCTACACCACGCTCCCTCCGAGCCTCTAGCATGGCTTGACTTGACACACCATCTCTCAAAATATAAGGAAGAGGTGTATGTAAGACAAGACTCTTCTCTGTCCTAGCTCCCATGTGGTGGAATGAACTCCCCCTGGCTGTCTGAACAGCAGAGTTACTGACTGTCTTCAAATGAAGGCTAAAGGCCTACCTCTTCACCAAACACTTGAATTAGCATTTAGGCAAATAGTACTCTTAGTCCCAGTCCTACTGAACTAGCATGAGGACATGTATTTGAAAGACACTACAAAGCACTTCTGTAAGCTGCTCTGGATAAGGGCAGCTGCTAAATACTGGAAGTGTAAATGTACATAACAATATATTAATATTAAGGACCTACTAATGAGTACAGAGCAGTGCATTGGTGCAGCAGGTAGAGTTGCTGCCTCACACCTCTATCCTGAGCTAAGGTTCCTCTCTGCGTGGAGTTTCACATGTTCTTCTCATGTCCGCATGGGTTTCCCATATGTTTTCTGGTATTCTTCCAATCTCGCAAATACCTAAATTGCCCTAGGTGTGAGTGGACTGCCATGCCATTCAGAGTATGTCTCTGCCTCGCACCCAGTGTTCCTGGGATCCACCACTATCCTGACCAGGATGAAGTGATTACTGAAGATGGATGGATAGTACTGTGCGGTTTGTGCTCCAGAATTTCCATAACAGGTTCAAAGATCTATCTAATCTATCAAATCTAATAATTGGTGAAGCAACAGTTGACCTCATCCTGGTGTTCTTCAAACTACTCTTGAATAATTGTAGCAGTATGACATTATCATTCTGGGATACAGGAAAATAATGTGCATTATAGGGTGCACCTGGGCTTAGTAATTTGTAAATCCTCAATATGTTGCTCATAGCAACATCTCATTCAACCATATCTCATGTTATAATGACCAAGAATATCCAAATAAAAAAAAAATAAATAAATGCATCCACTACTAAGCCAGATTCTTTTAACCTAACCTTAACCTTAATGCCTTTTCATATGAGTGCCTTTCCGTGAATTTCTTCGAATTTGCATTCATGAAATCCTGGTCCTCCTTGTTGCAGCCGTTACTTGAATAGCTCTACTGATGTCCAGTTGTTTATATAATGCCTGATAGAGAAAGCTGTCATCTGGAGGGCATGGACGTGCAAAGCAGCGTGTCTGCTGTGGACGTTCTGGGAAAGCTTTTACAGGACACTGGGGTCTGAACAGAGGCTTCTGACCTCTCCCCAGAGAGGAAGTAGCCTGGAAACTTACCGGTGCAAATCTGTTTACAGCTCATTTCAGAGGAAATGGTTCGTGACATTGGTTATCTTACATCCATGTGCTTTACACACACGCATGCTGTGATGATAGAAAGGGCAACAACTGCTCTTTCCAATACAAAATATAGTGCTGTAATTGTATCACTGTTGTTGGAAAAAGATAACATCAGAGTTTTATATTCAGCTGAGTCACATTTCTTTCCAAAGACAAATGTACTGTGGTTAACAGTGTGTGTTATGATTGTACAAAATTTGCTGTATAAGACATAAACATCGTTTCACAGTTGATGTTTATACAGAATGAGAATGATTAAGAGATCTATAATGGAAACTGCATGAGATTTTTCCAACCTTCTGGATTTGTTATCACACTAACAGAACAGAGCACACATTTACCTACTGTGTCCTTTTATATCATAAATACAGGCACCAATGCTGCAGTAGTGTCACAAATAATTGTGCCATTCTGGTTCAGGAAATTGCACAGCATGAGTCATTTGAAACACTCAGTAATATGTTTGCTGCAGGGTTCACTAGTAATTGAAATGATTTAATGAAAAAAAATACAGACATGGGCACAAGCTAGTGTTGTTTGTTTTCAAATATGCAGCATAGAAAGAAACACAAAATCCTTTCTGGTTTGGATGAGACTTCTGGCATTAATTGATCACTTGATCAATGTAGCGTATGAGCACATGAAGGACGGGTTAAAGGGTTGCCTTAGGAGAGCACCATATAAAGCCTTCCAAGTTTTCTGCAGCAGTATAATTTGATATATACAGTGTGGTCCAAAAGTCTGAGACCACATTGAGAAGCTTGGAATTTTTTTGTTCATTTAAATTTGGAAATAAACAGAAGGTTTTAGAATTTGGAAATATTGAAAACAAGGAGAGTAAACGACACTCTGATGGATTTGATCTAAAATGGATCATAAGGTTTCGCACAAACTTGTGGAGTGCAGCTCGAGTATACACTGTCAATAAAGCAAAAACGGGACGTACCAAATACTAAGAAATTCAGAAATTCGCGTAAATATTTCAAAGATTCTACATTTCACTCAAGTTGTTGTCAGTAATATAATTTTTAATGAAAAATGTTGTATTAAATTAGAAAAGAATGCAAAATAGAAGCATTTTCTCTAGTGCTCTCAGACTTTTGGACCCCACTGTATATCCTGGAAAGTAACTAACCTTCTCACCTCACATCACTAACCTGACTCATGCAGATTTCTTTTTTATACCATCAGATTGATCTGGCCATTTCTATTCACAGAGGCCACTCAGGCTTCTTGAGTCTCTTGTCATTTTGAGCCTGGACTACTGCAACTCATTCCTTGTAGCTTTGCCCCTGGGTGCAGTTTGACCTATGCAACTGATCCAGAATGCAGCTGCATGACTTGTTTTCAACCTCCCCAAGTTCTCACACACCACTCCATTGCTGCGTTCCCTCCACTGGTTTCCTGTAGCAGATTTAAACACCAATGCTTGTCTACAAAGTGAAAAATGGACTGGCGCCTGCCTACCTTAAGGCACGTATCACACTCTGCTCTACACCACGCTCCATCTGAGCCTCTAGCAAAGTATAAGGAAGAGGTGTATGTAAGACAAGACTCTTCTCTGTTCTGACTCCCATGTGGTGGAATGAACTCTACCTGGCTGTCTGAACAGCTGAGTTACTGACTGTCTTCAAATGAAGGCTAAAGGCCTACCTCTTCACCAAACACTTGAATTTGCACTTTGTTAATCTATCTTTGTCTTGTGTTTTCTTTTCATCCTGCACTAGCCTCCCCAACAGGGTATTTAGGCAAATAGTACTCTTAGTCCCAGTCCTACTGAACCAGCATGAGGACATGTAAGTCTGTAAGTCTTCTGTAAGTCACTCTTGATAAGGGCAGCTGCTAAATGCTGTAAATGTAAATGTAATTAATATATTAATGTTAAGGACTTAATAATGAGTCGGAGGCAACGCGTTGGTGCAGCAGGTAGAGTTGCTGCCTCACACTTCCATCCTGAGCTAAGGTTCCTCGCTGTGTAGCGTTTCACATGTTCTTCTCATGTCCGCATGGGTTTCCCATATGTTTTCTGGTTTTCCTCCAACCTCCCAAATGCCTAAATTGCCCTAGGTGTGAGTGGACTGCCATGCCATTCAGAGTATGTCTCTGCCTCGCACCCAGTGTTCCTGGAATCCACCACTATCCTGACCAGGATGAAGTCCTTAATGAAGATGAATGGATAGTAAGGAATAGGGCCAGCCTTTGCCTTCAAAATAGCTTTAATCCTTTGTGGATTGCTGAAGTCCTGAATGGTTAGTGGTGGGATGGTCTTTTCATGGTGGGAAAATCTTTTCGTTTTTTGAGGTCTGAAGAGATGAAGTGAATATCTACTCTGCAGTTTGCACTCCAGAATATCCATTAATGGTTCAAAGATGTTTAAATTTAATAATTGGTGAAGCGACAGTTGACCGCATCCTGGTGTTCTTCAAACTACTCTTGAATAATTGTAGCAGTATGTGTGAGGACATTATCATTCTGGAGTATAGGAACATAATCAGGAAAATGTGTTTGCGTTATAGGGTGCACCTGGGCTTGGTAATTTGTATCATATTACTTTGGCTAGTTAAAACTTGCTGTTTTACAACTAACGCAAAGCAATCATTGGATCTAATGATTTCCACGAGATGGCTCCCATACCTTTATGAAACCCACACTGTTCTTAACAGTTATCAGCAGACATGGTGGGATGAAAGCATCTTTTGGCTCCCTTCAAATATAAATCCATCCAGATGTAGGAAATATGGTGAACGTTAAGCCATCGGATCATATTACCTTTTTCCAGGTTTTATTCTCATTACAGCAGGTTATTTGGCTTTGCACGTTGGCCTTTGATGCAAAAGACAGCTGTGAATTCCAGTTTTTTGAAGCTCATGATGTACAGACTTGGTCATAGAAGTGCTCATTCAATTCTGTGGTTATTATTGTGGCTTCAAACACTGTACGTCTCTGCTGATACTGTTTGCTCATGTTTGATATGCTGCCATGGCTTTTGAAATTATTAAATCATTTTTCAGTTTTTGTGATAGATACACCTGTAATTCGAGCACCCACTGTTTGGCATCTTTGGAGCTCTGTTAATTGAGTCATTTTGCTTTGAAATCACACACATCTAAGTGCTAATTGTCAGACCTCTTTTATAGCTGATACATGCTGTTAGATGGCAATCATCCTAATATAAATCATCTGTGCAGCTGTGTTTGTAATTGTGAATCAGTCAGTTCAAAGATTTAAGCAATTCAACGGTTAGTGTTATATTTAGGTGTATAATAGAGTTAATTATTATGTGAAGGTCCTCGCACTGATAATAAGACAAACGTGTGTGTGTGTGTGCGCAGGGAATATCTGCAGTGTGCTTCAGTAATAAATATACATAGAGAGTGAAATACAAAAAGCAGACTGCATTTGTAATGTAAATGTAGGCATTTCAAGTCCATTAAAAGAGGGATGATTAATAACTGGTAATAATTGTGTCATGATAACTGACACATCCTTTTTCTCGTTGTCCAAATGCAGTGATTTCCACGACTAATGGACCACAGAGTGCCATGGCCCTGATTCAGTGAACCTGTTCAATCAGCATTGTAAACTCCACTCCACATGCAACGTTGTGTGAGCCTCTAATTGCATCAGCTTTGTTGATTAGCAGATGTGTATTCGTGTAACATAATTAAATCAGACCTGCATTTAAAACGAGAAGCTGAAGGTAATTACTTCCCACAGGGGCTGTTGTGGCATGAAGCAAACAGTGAAAAGTCCTGCATCCTCTTTATAAAATGGGCAGTTCACCAGCCCCAGAGTTCTAATCTGTTATAAAAGGATTGATTTGCTCATTTGGCAAATGCTTTAATCCAAAGCGGTTTGCAAGTGAAGCAGAATACAAGCCATGCAGTTGAGGATTAAGGGCTTTTTGCTCATGATGGCTCCAGCAGTGTCCCTCTTGCAATACTAGGTAACAACATTCTGGCCAGTAGCACAGAATTTCACCCTGAAACACGTTAAATATATTTATATCAAAATATCTGTGATGTGCTTAGCGATTCTGATGCTAATTTGTTGGTTGATGCTGTATTTTTGTTTTTCCCCATGAGAAGTTAGCACTCTTTTCACACGGGACATTGTTAATGCGGTTACAATGGCGTTTAATAGGAGAAAACAAATTCAATTATCTAAAACATAAGGGATAACGATCCAGGTTTGCTGGTAGCTCCTAAAAACAAAAGAGCTTCTTTGCTCTCTCACCATTTAACAGTGACGTTCAGTGTCACACTAATGAAAAATCCAATGCAGAATTAATGCTGACAGCAAATGTTGGAGTCAATTTCCAGAATGCAGTGCAGCTATACAAGGAAGTTGTGCTAAATAATGACAGAGACTCAGCTCAGCTAGTTAGTGATCTATGAGATTACAAGCACAATGACACTGATGGCAGCATTAGCATGAAAGCTGAAGCTTTAGGACTTTATCTGTTTGAGGAGAGTGTACAGAAGAGGAGGTAAGAGAGCTGGACAGACTAAAGGACTAACGTGCTGCTGCAGCACTCTCTTTCTGTAGAGAATTACCACCGTCGCCGCTACCAGCAGATATTCCAGTGGTAATTTAGGTAATTAAAAAAAAAAAAAAAAAAAACACTAACCGAAGTGAAAATAGACCAATGTATCAATGAAAGAAGTTAAATCTAAAAGAACTCTGAATTTAATCATAAACTATATACTAAGTACGGTATTGTTTAATTCTAAGAATTAATGTATCTCAAGCAGCGCAACAGAAAAGTGATCAAAAGTTCTAATCCAGATGATGCTTGGAGCTAAGAGAGCAAAATTGGGAATGCTCTCTGGGTGGGAGGGATGGTATACTCTCTCCCCTGTCAGTCACAGTGATACCAGCCAATCATGGGTGTCTGTGAGCTCATGTATGCAGAAGAGGGCAGATAGCACTTTCCTCTAAGCGTGTTACACTGCTCTGTGATGCAGCATGAGCAGCAGATTAATATACAAGCTGTCCTAGGCTGGATTTTTCCTTTAACTGCTACGATTATGTAGATTGTGTAAAGGGCAGAAAAAATGATCCTAGAACATAGTAGTAGGAATATTCTATCACAGACTGGTGAATCCTGCATTCATAGCGTACTAACCAGCTACAAATAACAGAAATAGCTCACAGTGAACACCCACTCTCTTGTGGCTTAGCAGGCTTCTGTGTGATGTTGAAACCCAAATGCAATGACCCAGACTGTCACCAAGGACCTTGCCTGCACACACACACACACACACACACACACACACACGCACACACACACACAGATAAAGAGCTTCCCAAGCCTCCCTAAAGATGAGTCATGCCCAGGAAGTTTTTGTTTGCCTGATTGTTAAAAATAACAAATTATTTCCAGCCCTAAAATCAAAAGCTGTCAGTTTAGGATCAGTTTGTTTATTAAGCACAAGTTGGTTGCATTAATATGACACTGTATACACTATGTGCCTTATGCATATGACATCAGGCATGACATCTAAAAAAATGTTTAAATTTAATTTAGATGGATTAATCTCCAGCATCAAAGACAAAGAGAAACTATGATATTAGAAAAAATATAATAGTAATGATAGTAAGGGTTTTCCCGGCTGTAGACTTGTATTATGTATAAATGTATAAAACGTATTCACTATAGTATTTCACGGCATATACAGCCTGTATGACAACGCACAGTACATTAATACTTTTTAGGGCAAGGCTGTTATGAAAAACGATGTGTCACAGTGAGATGGGCGTTCTTTCCTCCTCAATGGTGGAGTAATTTTACCCATAGTGGCTGTGAAAGGCAGGTAACAATGCTGCCTCACATGTGGAAAAAGATACTCCTGCAGACTCTACAGGACCACTGGAGCCCATTCAGGAGCAGTCAGGCACATGAAAGGGCCGTGAGAGAACAGGACCCAAGCTGTAACTCATGCACAATGCATGCACACACACATACACACACACAGAGAAACACAGTATAGTTACAGGAATGGCATGGAGCTGTGGGCTTGCCTTTCTGTAGTAGCAAATGAAGAAGGGATATCCCCCTATGGCACAGGATTTCAGAGGGAGAGATAGGATCAGAGACATAGAGTTAGAGAAACAGATAGGGAAATAGAGATGGAGAGTGAGGGGGAGAGAGCATTCTGTTCTGGCTTTAGCTGAGATGTTCTTTATCATTCGGCCGTGTTTTGCTGGGTAGTACGTTAATGGAAAAGTAACATGAAATGGCTGAGAGAGAAGCACACACCGGGTACACACCTTTTCCTGATGAAATGATGACCCTACCATCCACAGCTGCAATATTGAGCTGAGGAGGGAATGAAAAATCTATCGAAACCCAAAAAGTATTATTTTTAATGGACCATGCTGTAGAAAAGTAAGGGAATATCTATTTATTCAGCAAGCTCATTGAGCAGCACTGCAGTAGTAGTTCATGATAAATTTACAGTGACACCAGCCAAGCGTTTCTTTTGAGCATATCATGATCAGCAGTCGTGAGCACACTGAGCTCTGAGAAATCGAAAATGATACCAGTCATATTAACATTCTAGGATTCCTACCAGGCATCATGTTAATTTGAGACAAAGGAAATTTCAGAGGCTCTGCATTGTACTTGGGACAAATATGAACTCAAGTAATGCTGTGATACTGTGATGAAGAGTTTTAGCTGAAAGCTAACTAGCCAGCTCTTCCCTGTCACACAACAGCTACCAACTAGGGAGAGTGAAGGCTAGCATGTGCTTCCTGTGAGACACGTGAAGCCAGCAAGTGTCTGATTGTTTGAAACATGAGCGCTGTAGCAGAAATAGGATAGAGCTCCAAAGTCATCCAAAATGCCCAATTTCCGCAGCCTCTGATGCTGTTTGAAAGCTAAGAGCTCTTTTTAACCATTATAACACGGTCATGTAACCGTATAACATACTAAGCTATTGGACTTCACAATTGCAGATCTTGCAGGCTCTCCATAAAAGAACATGGTCACGTGACCAACATACTTGCTATATATTTATCGCTATGCACAGATTGGGACCTCTGGTGTTCAAACAGTGCGATTGCATTAGGTGCGTAATTGATAGAATGCCGATTTGCGTGATGTTGCACATTTCCACGATGCACGTCATCAGATTTTTGCATCGCGATGCATCGTTACACACCCAATACTTTTTTGTTTATATTTCTAAGTGCAAAGTACTTATATGTGTAAATTTGTGTAAATTAAAGTGAATATATGCACTGGAAGTATATTAAATAACAAAAATAAAAGTGTCTGAATACTTATTTCTCTTGACTCATAATTTATAATAAGCTTTGAACAAATACTTATATTGCAGATAAATATCCTACTGCATTAGAACCTCATGGTTTGACCTAAATGATGGGATATGTCTAAAAGCAAGCTGTTTACCATATGGTGATGGTCAGTGCTTTAGGCAAGATAACAAGATTCACAGTGGATGTCATTTTTGTCACACTTTTCCTTTCTACTTTTCCATTAGTCTCTCTCGAACCCACTCAAAGCTTGTGCAATATGACTTGTCGAATGATTTAAATATCCTACATGCTGGCTCCTTTCACGTTCCCCTCTAGACTTCTTGATTGCAATACCATACTCTGGTTGATTGCATGCAGCTCTTAAAAAAAACATATTCACTTTTGTTTCAATCCTTCTTTCTCTGTCTTTCTTCAGCATTGGTGGTGAGGCTCCTGACCAACCGCTTCATCTGGGAGTATGACCCCACACTAGGTAAGAACTCCATTACACTAAGAGCACTTGTGTTATGGAGGCTCTGAAGAGCTTTTTGCCTCTTTGAATCATTGTGGCATACACACTTGGCAACCTTCAGAGCTCATGAATATGGTGATTTAAGCAGTGGAAGCAGGAGATTTGGCGTTCCTCTTTGGGAAAAAAATGCTTTATAGATTTTCATTACTGAATTCTCATGATTTTCTGCTTACGCTTATATTCACATTTTAATGAGCCACACTAAAAGGCATTTAATATAAAACGCCTGTCTGTCTATCAATTACATCATCACAGCAAAATGTCAGATAATTTGATTGGCCTCAACAGCTCTCGGGAGACATAATAAATGCCTGTACCTGGCTAGATGAAATAGAGACTTGGACATTGAACCTAAAATAATAATAACAACACCATAACACCCAAATTCAGATTATACAACCAAATGAAGTTTAGGATTCAAAGCAAGGCATAACAAATCAGATGAGTGAGGCATGCACCGCTTCTTATCGCTGCTTGTTGTGCCACATTAAAATTTGTGGGATAAAATGATAATCTTCCTTTGACACAGGGTAATGTTTTATTTAGCATCTCTGACTGGTGCTTTTTTAATGAAAAATGGAACAGCTGCCTCTCAGGCAATCTCAGGTCTGAGTGCTATGTGATGAGTTGATGGATGTGTGTGGGATGGTGCATGCCCAGAACTCACTGTCAATGTACATACTGTAAATATTCCTTCACTGTATTAAGAGTTTAACTTGATCCTGTGTTGCTGCAGCGCACACAGATCTGTGTTTTTCTTCTAATTGGAGAGTATTGATGTTGGTACACTAGTATCTCGTCCAGTCAGCAAATAGTGGAGAGCAGTATCTCAGTATTTCAGCAGATTGACCCAAGCACTTGAAAAATACTGTAGTAGCAGAACTACTAGTAGCAGTATGAAAAAAAACTTACCATAGTTAAGCAATTCCAGTTTTTATACCGCCTGAGATTCTTGTTAGCATGATATCTCAAGAGTGAGTGGTTAAATGTTGGTAGGATTTACACCAATCAGCCATAACATTAAAACCACTGACAGGTGAAGTGAATAACATTGATTATCTCATTACAAAGGCACCTGTCAAAGGGTGGGATATATTAGGCAGCAAGTGAACAGTCAGTTCTCTAAGTTGATGTGTTGGAAGAAGGAAAAATAGGCAAGCATAAGGATCTGAGCGACTTTGACAAGGGCCAAATTGTGATGGCTAGATGACTGGATCAGAGCATCTCTAAAACGGCAGGTCTTGGTATTCCCTAATGGCAGTGGCCTCTTTCAGCAGGATAATGTGCCCTGCCACACTGCAAAAATTGTGCTCCTGGTATGCAGTGGTTAAGTATGTACTAAAAGTGGTCCAAGGAAGGCTCAAGGCCCAAGGCTCCATGCGTACTCTTTCATGTGGATGTAACTTTGACACATACCTCAACATTGTTGCAGACCAAGTACACCGCTTCATGGCACCAGTATTTCCTAATGGCAGTGGCCTCTTTCAGCAGGATAATGTGCCCTGCCACGCTGCAAAATTGTTCAGAAATGGTTTGGGGAACATGACAAAGAGTTAAAGGTGTTGATTGGCCTCCAAAATTCCCCAGATCGCAATCTGATCAAATGTCTGTGGGATGTGCTGGACAAACAAGTCTGATCCATGGAGGCTCCACCTTGCAGCTTACAGGACTTAAAGGATCTACTGCTAACATCTTGGTGCCAGACACCACAGCACACCTTCAGAGGTCTTGAGGAGTCCAGAGCTGGTCAGAGCCATTTTGGCGGACCTAGACAATATTTGGCAGGTGGTTTTAATGTTATGGCTGATTGATGTATATAACTATCATTGTAACCAGTAGATTAGATCCTAACAGGGTCAAGGTCACAGCAATGTTGGAAATAGTTTTTCTTCAATAACTACCTTCCTGTTTGTCATACAGAGATGTTACTTTTACCTTCATGATCCAGAACTCAAATCCTGTTTTTTGGTTATTTATGATTTTTGCCAAAGGTCCATCCACCTGTCCGTCCATTCTCATAGGCAAGATGTCTCAAAAACAAGTGGTTGAATATCTCAAAAACAGTGTGGTTGAGAGTGGTTTTCGAGTTCTATTTGTTTAAACTTGAAGGATAACGAGTTCTGTAGCAGATCTTCTGTTGTGGCTTGTTGTGGCCAATCACACTCAGTTATCTAAATTATGTTCCTGAACTCAAATCATTGAGAAAGGGAGGTGTTGTCCCAGATGTTCATGGATTTTTTTTGTTTAATTCCCCCTCTGGTCATATTACTGAATTGATGACATGACTTATTCAAAAGAAACAAATATTTAAAACAAAATTCTTGAAGACAAATGGACAGAGAAGTATGAAGTATTTGCTCAAAATGGTTTTCTCATCTGTTTTGAATCTGTGGTGCTAGTCTATAGTCATAGTGTGAAGCGCCACTATGAAACAAAGCATCACCACTTACAAATGATGTGGCTTATTTATAGTTAGGAACTAATAAATAATGGTTAAGCATTAAAATGGAACTGTTTTCAGTCATGTTAGGTGCTTGTCTGGATCTTTGTAAGCAAGGAATTTTGTGTAGCTGGACCTTCATAATAGATGTAAAACCCTGGTCTAGTGAGTGAGAGAGAGCTGCCAATCTCTCTAACTACCCATCTTTATCTTTGCATTTTAGCTCTGACACATATTGAAGATGCCCTTAAGTTCTACACAGAGATAATTGCTAGTGCTTTATTCTAGGCAGTACTAGTGGTTGAAAACAAGAATTTCAAAACACAAGACCAGGATAAATGGCGTGTGAGTCGTTCTTTATGGAGTAAAAACATCGTCTGACCTCTGGCGTCAATAAAAAACTGCTTCCTGGTCAGGAATGTTTACAGGCTAGCTATGCATCCCAGCATCAATCCATATGAAGCTAGAAGTGCCTTTAACAAGCATTGCAGTGTCTCTGTGATGGACAGCTGCACTTAGTCTATGGTCAATGAAAGCCATGTGAGTCCATGTGATAGAGGAATGTGAGTCAACGTAAATGTACTCTCAATGCCTGCACATTCTTACATAACCTAATATACTTCTTCTTTTAATTTGTATAAAAGAGTTTGTTGAGGTATTTCATTGTAGCTAGCTTGGAAAGTGTGGTGATGTTTTCTATGATATGTGTGCGTGTTTTGAAGGCCAGCAGGTCTCCTATAGCACACGAGAACCTTGGATAAACCTCCGAGCCTCAGGGCACTTAAAAATAAATGACTTGCTGCCAGGAAAATTATAAGCTTTTGGACTCTGCTATAAAGAAACATGCACAAGTAATCACTCTGCCGTTTTGTTGCTGTGTGGCCAGGACATTAAGCCTCCCACACACACACGCACACATACACACACATCACTGATTGAGCGGTAGAGTGTGTGTATGTATCTAAGCGCAGGGTGTTAATAGGTGGTTGGATGGTCCATCATGTGCCATCATCATGCCTCCATGCCTCATGGGGAAAATCAAACCAGAAGGACACCAGTGAACTGTCACTGATGGTAAGCAGTGACATCTTTCACACACAGCCCAGGGCGAGTTTATATCCCACAGCACATCTGCGCTGAAGAATGAAGTGTTTCAGATGAGCAAATATAGATGGAGATGGTGGAGTCACAAACCCATGTGCAGAGATTGGACTCATTTCAGTGCTCTTCTGAGACGAGTCACATCCTGGAAATGTTGCTGATCAAAAGAGATGACCATGTGTAGTAGGATTAGCAGAGATACGCTGCACTGGAAGCACTCTGTTTGTCTCTTTATTGAATGTTTGCATAGGTGACTTTTTATTGGTGTGTATGTGTGTGTTTGAGAGGTTGTTGGTTTGAGCTCAGGCTTAACAAGGTCACACTGTGTCTCTCGGGTGAAGGGTGTACCACACAAGTCAAAACATAATAACATCATTCCACTCTTTTCTTTGCAGATCCTTTGCTAATGTGTCCATTTTCTTTCTTTTTTCTTTTCTTTTTTTAAAGAGTCTACATATAGACATCAAGCCAATATTGATGATGAGATGGTCAGCATGGAGATTCTGGACACAGCTGGACAGGTAAATCCTTTTCATTTTACTTGATAAAATATATGGTAAAATATAGTATTCCTAAATACTTAGATGATCAGCTACTTCCCACTAATCAGTCCAAGGGAACTACTTGGCAATATAGTATTCAGTTAAGTGATAAAATATAATATTGTATTGACTGCTCTATAAGTTGGGATGGATTTGGTCTGATAAAACAGAATTTATCCAAAATGGATCTGAATTGTGCGTTCTAGTTCATGCTTCTCAATCCACAAGTCATGTAGTTCATATTAGTTTATTTAGTCATTTTCACATTGTCTCCACCAGGAGCTTGGGCTACACATTCATACCATTCATTATACATATATATTTATTTATGAAAAGGCATTACAATTTATAGTGCTGTACCACAGCGTTGTTGAATCCTCAAATCTGATTGGTGAGAAGATGTTGATTAGTTTTCTCTAAAAGCACAGTTCTGACCCAGAGGGATTTTAAAAATGGTTATTTAACAAAGAAAATGTTTAATATTTAATATGGTGCAAGTTTATTTAACATTTATTGAAGGAGTCTCCAGTGCTTTGTAACAGTCTGTGTTGAAAAAGCTGTGTTGAAAGTCTTCAGGACTTTGTCCTCTGCATTTTATCAACAACATAAAAGGTGCGCTTTCGTTGTACTGGTATTGAGAGAGCACAAAATAGAGATTGTTGAGAGTACAACTGTTTATATCGGCTATAAATAAGTGATTACAGGGAGTGATTTGTTATCATTATGCAACATTACCTGGAACTCTAATCTAGGGATAAAAAGGACAATATGGTGTGTTATTTAAAAAAAAAAAAAAAAAAAAAAAAAAAAGTATAACAGAAAAGCAAGCAAGACACAGCTTGCTTTTTCCTGAAGACTCTGCATAAAGTGACTGTGGTCACACACATATCTTTTGCCGTTGCAGTATATCTTACAATGGAAATGGTTTTGTACATCATAGACCCACTGTGTGCACTTACATTTTGCCTTTGTTTGCAGAAATGTATTAGATTTCATTCCAGTTATTTGCTATACAACAAGATCCTGGCAGCCGCAAAGTATTTTTCAACTAGTCCAATTTGCTTAAAAACACAACCGTGGCAACCCTGTCATTAATTGTCCTCCATGTTGCTCCTCCGCTGAGCTTGGGGCAGTGTGATCCCTGCCCCCAGATGCCTCTATTAGTGCTTGTTGCAGTTTCCATTTTGACCACTAGGTGCAATAATAACTCTGCGGAGCTAAATGGGGCTCCACGATTGCACAATATCTAGAAAGATAAGCAAATTGATGTAACATTATCTTATATCTCAGAAACAGCAACAGTTTTCTAAATTGTCACTCAAAAGACGTAATTAGTATATCAGTGGAATTTAAAATGTTTGGCACTGTATATAAGAACTTAATATAAACATTCGTTGAATGGCTGATGTATTATATGATGGGGTTCTGTCCCGACTGCCCATATGGATGAAAAGGTATACAATAGCTCTTTCAGTAGTTGTCTAGAAACTACCATGGTTCTCTCTAGGGATATTGGCTAAAGAATATAGGAGCTAATTAGTATAACTTGTTTTCTTGCTTTTATTTCCCTTCATCCAGGAAGACTTGCTGCAGAAGGAGGGTCACATGCGTTGGGGTGATGGATTCGTGTTGGTCTATGACATCACCGATCGCAGCAGTTTTGAGGATGTGGCTCCGCTGCGCAGCCTGCTTGAGGAGGTACGGAAGCCACGGCATGTGCCACTGGTGCTAGTGGGCAACAAGGCCGACCTGGAGCATGCTCGTCAAGTGGCCACAGAGGAGGGCGAACGGCTGGCCGCCGACATGGCGTGTGCTTTCTACGAGTGCTCGGCGTGTGCAGGCACAGCAGGTACAGCAGGCACAGCAGCAGGCACCGTGGCCGAGGCCTTCCATGAGCTGTGCCGTGAGGTGCGCCGTCGCCGTGCTGTTCAGGGCAAAAGCAGGCGCCGTAGCTCCACCACTCACGTCAAGCAAGCCATCAACAAGATGCTCACCAAGATCAGCAGCTAGGGAGAGACGATGAGAGGAGGAGAGAGTGGCTAAAGGAAATGAGGGGGGGAGAAAATAAATCACAAGAGCCTAGAGAGCTGGCCAATGGGAGGATGATGTGTTTTATTGGCTATGCCAAGAATCAAAAGCATTTTCACAGAAAAGTCAAAGCTTTTCTGTTCTGGATGGATAAAAGAAACTATTATTCAAATCCAATCACTTTTTATTAACATCCCATCAGTGTATGTGAATACACTGGTATGAAATTTTATGTCTCCAGAACCATGGTGCATTAAACAAAAAGGTATAAGACTATGTAAAGTGTAAACAATGCAACAAGGAGATCAGATGAGTGTACAAAACTATAGTTTGTGTAAAATGACAATTTCAGTACAGAACAATAAAAACACAATGCAGTACTACATACAACAGCAACAGCAGCATCAGAGTACTCTTTTAGGAAAATGAGTTGCCCAAGCTACCCAGTGTGCTGTGTGTACATAGTGCTCTATTGTCAAGTGAAAAACAAGCTGACACACAGAGAGTTTCCGTAGTGTCCTGTGCCATAGTTTGTATTGTACAGGAATGTTTTTTTATGCTCCAAGGCCT
Organism: Pangasianodon hypophthalmus; assembly: GCF_027358585.1. Taxonomy (NCBI): domain Eukaryota; kingdom Metazoa; phylum Chordata; class Actinopteri; order Siluriformes; family Pangasiidae; genus Pangasianodon; species Pangasianodon hypophthalmus. Next base: position 9,964,672 of record NC_069727.1, read on the forward strand.
TCCCGTTTATATTTGCTCTCCAAGCTATAATGATTTGGTGAAACTTCAACAGTTAGCAGAGTTACAGATTGCTACACAGCCTACAGATTGCATTCAGTGTTCGCTGCATGTTGACCCTTTCGAGACAGTTATCAAATAAATCATCATCCACCCTCATAGTGAAGTCAAATGTGATATTTTGTAATCAGAAAGATTTCCCAGTCCTCCTCTCCAAACATCTCAGAACATGTATATTCTGAAGATTATATCTTGAGCATTTTTTCTCTGGGATGGAGTGAAGCAGTAAAGATGGGCCTTGAAGCAGCCAGTGTTTTTTAAGAGCCTTTCTCAAAGAGCCTTTCTGTTCTTATCACTTTCATGTTACAACCCACATGGACTTGTTTATCCACTGCGTCTCTTTCCTCTATCTCTGTCCTTGTTCATTCTTAAGGAAGACATTTAAAAATACCTTTAATTCTGTATAATGTACAGTATATGACTGCCTTAATATCTCAAATGAATCATCAGATAATGTGTACAGTAGATTAGAGCTGAAGTAGCCATGGTAACATGCTAGCATGTGTCAGGCCAGATTTTTGTAATTAAAACAGTCACATATTGTAATATAATGATCAGTGTGAGATGGCATACCACACTGTCCCTCTTGCTGTGCACTAAATAAAGATGACAGATAAATATATATAAATGTCATGAAAAGTAATGAAACATGTGGGTCTTCGTGTTTCTCAGCCTCTTTCTCTTTCTCATCCATCGCCAGCATAACGCTCAGCCACAGTGCCGGTTCGCATACACAGTCATGTCACGTATTGTCTATTACACTGTAAGAGTTCTGAAAGGTTGCATTATGATCAGTGAAAGCTAGGGCTGTAGCCAAGACCATCACTGTCAAGTCCAAGACCAGGACTAGCCAAGATCAAGGCAAGACTGAGTCTTAAGGGGGTCAAGGTCAGGTCAAGATACAAGTGAAAATGAAAGCAAGACCCAGTCAAGATCGAGGACAAGCCTTTACTTCAGCTGGTTGGATTCTTTTGTGCATTGTGCCAATGATTCGGCTATGTTTTCTAGAAGGAGGAATTACTTCTCGTCACTCTTTGTGAATGCAAAAAGAAAAGACAACAAAAACTTTTTTTTTTTTTTTTTACAAATCGAGACTATGGTCGAGACTAAGACCATATTTAGCGAGATCAATGCCCAAAAGTAAGACAAGTCCAAGTACAGATGGCGATACAGAATCAATACAGAAAACATCTGATGACCAGAGTGCAGCCCTAGTGACAGCCACATGCTCAGAGGCATTATCACAATTGTGTATTTTGTTGCTTCTGAGGCAACAGCAGAAGAACTATTTAGTAAGGGCATTTAAGATTTTTGACCCCTTGCCATGGCGGTACAGGATACAGCTGAAAACTACATATATTTTTTTTTTTCAGATAATGTAGCAGAGAGACCAAAGGTGAACAAAAGTAAAATATGGAAAAGCCAGTTCACTGATGGGGGAAGGATAAGTGACATGAAAGATATGCATTTTCTTCTGGTAGCAGTTACTTTCCCTTCATGCCAACTTGGTCTAGATGAACTTTGACCTGTAAATTCACAGGCTAGCTAGCTAGTCTCTACAAAATCCCATGCCATCCAGACTGGCTGTAATCCCCTGATGAGGAAATTGGTGAGGAAAACAGCAGGGTGAAAAATCCATGGAGATACTATGAATAACACCCCTCAGATCTACCTTAGTGTTGAAACGTGAAAAAGGTCTAGCTGGAGTGGGACAAATTGAAACCAGGTAACTGGTTGCAGAAAAGTGAAATGTGCTTTTGTGTTTTTATATATGCACCAATCACTTTATTAGGAACACCTGCACACCTGTACGTTCATGCAGTTATCCAATCTTGTGGCTGCAGCACAATGTATAAAATCATTCAGTTCATGTTCATATCAAAAGATTTAATGTCAGGGACTTTGACCGTAGCATGGTTGTTGGTGCCAGATGGTCTGGTTTGAGTGTTTTGGTTTTTTTTTTCCAGAAACTGCTAAGCTTCTGGAATTGCCACACACAACAGTCTCTAGAGTTGATATAGAATGATATAGAAAAACAAAAAACATCCAGTGAGAAGGAGTTCTGCAGGTGGAAACACCTTGTTGAAGAGAGATTTGTTTGAGCTGACAGGAAGGATACAGTAACTCAAATAACCACTCTTTATAACATTAATGAGCGGAAAAGCATCTCTGTATGCATGTCAAACTTTGAAGCGGATGGGGTACAACAGTAAAACACCACATTGGGTTCTACCCCTGTCAGCCAAGAATGTAAGAATGTACTTCTGCACAGGTTTACAGAAACTGGACACAAGACTGGAAGACTGGAAACAACTTTTCCTGGGCTTTTTCCAATCAGGTCTGTACACTGATACTCAGCTACTAAAAAGTCAGTTGATCAACAGTAAATATCTTTCACTATAGTCATAGACGGTTTATTTTTACGAGCAGTCTAATATGGACATAGACTACACTGCAGTCTAGACATCAATTTGAGTTGATTTTCTAACAAATGTGTATAGTAAGCATATACATTAAGCTGCTTGGTTATAAATTTGAATAAGTTATTTCCAGTTATACACTGCCATGCTAAGTTTTATGCACTGCTGCATTCATATTTTAACCAGTAATCTCTCTCTGCTTATATAGCCTCTGTTTAAAATTAAAAAATAATAATAATAATATATAAAAATGTTTATATCATTTATTTATTTATTTATTTAAATTCATAAAATCATATTGTGACCTTCCTTAGAAGTGTCTAATACAAATAAAATATGACACAAATGCTTCATAGTGACAAGATATTATACATACACACTCATATCTCATATTATTATGAGCTAAGTATAAGTGCAAAGACTTTCAGCCCTCCTAATAATGACCTATTAATAAGGAACCAATCCACGTCAAGAACATGCAACTCACAAACACACCCACATTGTTCATGGTACACACATACAGAAGCATATACTCTGTCTTACAACTGTTGTAATGTGGTTAGGATTGCTATTGACGTGTAAAATATGGAAACCTTAATTTGGAGGCAGATGGTTCACATCCATTTCAGATACTGCAACAGATTTGGGCAGCAGGTGGCTCAGCCTGACACAGAACTAATTTCATGAAACTAATATCCAAACCAGCAAGACCATACAACTATAACGTTATAAAAGTAATTTCAGGCTGTGCCTATGCTGGATTTTGCAGTAATAAGTTAAATTGTTAGTAAGTTTTTAAGGAAAATGTGCCTTAAACTATCTCACTGAATGTAAAATATATCACATTTGTATTATGAAGATCAGTCAGGTTAAAAATCAGCCTTGTCACAGACAGTTCTGTTTGTGAATTATATTTCAGGCAAACAGTATTTATTAACAAAGAAATCTCATGGATTCTATCATGAGATTGTTATGTCACATTTCACACTGATGTTGTGTCATAATGGTTATAAAATGGTCACTTCTACTGCCGTGGCTCCTCTCACACTCCGGACCTGCCAGATCCATCATGATGTTCTACTTTTGTGGTGCTTCTACACTTGTGACACAATTTCAGTGGTTCCACATGGATACCTTAAAGCCTGCACTTCCCAAAAAAACAGTTTTTGCACCAGACTTGCTCTTGTTTCAGTGGATATTTTCTGAAATTTCTCCTTGGGGAAAAATAAAATCTATCCATCCATCCATCCATCCATCTCAGCTGGATGCTGTAGACTGTAGACCTAAGAACAGCTGCTGTAATTATAAAGACTATGATGTTCATACTCAACATTCTTTCAACACACTTAGTACCATTTGACCTTAAAGTATACAATTAAGCAATATCGCATGAAGAGAGTGAAGAGTGTGGTCTGAGTGTTGTAGCTAATCACATCCTTGCTGATGTTCAGTATAACCGCACAATTGTGAGTGCGATGTTGCTTTTATGCAACGGTTCTATAAACAAGAAATTAATATAGAGTAACTGACATTTCGGATACAATATGATCAAATGTTCGGATCATTTTTGCTCCACTGGTGGAAATAGATCCCGAAAAAGCCACACTCACTTTAAACCCCATCAGCTAGCTGGCTAGCTAGCTAGCTCACATTGATTTGTCTATTCATGTTAAAGGTACTTCTGCTGAAATTGGCATCCCTTCTTCCTTTTCATCTTCATCTGACAAGCTTTCATGTTTTAAGTGAAAAGTTATATTCATGAAAGGTATCACTTGCTATGTCCGCTGATAATGTCACTAACACCACTGTAGTAATTGTTTCAAACTAGGAAGTGGAATTTTCCATGGCGAACACAGACAAGCGGAGTGACACACACAGTGAAACGTCCCAGTGCGGTTATAGGAAATACAAGCACTCTTGGAATGGTGGGATTTAACCAATCAGATTAGTAAACCAGAACTAACTGTTGTATAAATGTGCAGTTGTACTCTATCCTGTGTCATCCACAAGAGGCTAGGTTTCTGAGTCTGGTTCCTCTCAAGGGTTCTTCCTCATGTTGTCTCAGGGAATTTTTCCAAGCCACTGTCATCTCTGGATTGCTCATTAGGGATCTAAATCTATATCCAGATTTCTGTAAAGCTGCTTTGTGACAGTTTTTCTTGTTAAAAGCATTATATACTATAAACAAAACTGAACTGAATTGAATAAAATGGTCATATTTTGAATGAGTTTAAGTGTTCCCAGTGCTCTTGTAAGAATTAGAAAGCTTTCCATTGTAGCTTTACCTACTGCGATGATATGAAAGATCACTACATACAGCTGCCACATTTTAAGATTTAAGCTTTTGCGTAAGGTACAGGAGGTTTATTACAGAGCCCATGTTCGTGTTAGTTTTAGACTTTGTTGGGTTTGGGTGAGGACTGGGCGTTCCCTGTAGTCATGGCTGGATAATTACTATTGCATCGCTGAGAATAGCAGCTATGAGACCACAGCTCTCCTCTGACTTCCTCTCTCTCTCTCTCCCTGACCAGCAATACACAGGTTATATATAGTCACATAAGGACACAGGGCAAGACGTGTGTGTAGTCAAGTACTGATCGTGTGCTCATGTGCTATAGCTGTTTGTGCACTATACAAGCCAATGAAACTCTTTGTTACTGATAGTTTTATGACCAGACTTTAATTATGAAACATATTCCTTGATTTGTGCTTCGGTGGAATTCCTCCAAATTCAGTCTATTTTTGTGAAGTGAGGAATGCTGCCATTGCTCCTGACATGCAGCAGTGTCCAAAAGTCTCAGTCCATTATAATGGAGAAAGAGTTTTGCAGTTTATAGAATTACATCTGAATTAGTATTTGTGAATATCCTTCTACATACCATTTACTTCACCTTCTGTTTATATACACAGTGTATAAAATATAAATACTATTCATTTTATATAATATATATATATATATATATATATATATATATATATATATATATGAAAGAAAAAGTAAAAAATTAAAAAAGGAAAAGGTTTATATTAGTGAAAACATGAGATACTGATAATCTTAAGAAAACTCCAGTTCAGACACCAACCATACATGCTTAAAAAAAATGTAATCTTTCTCGGGGAGCCGTAAATAATCTTCGGTGTTCTGTTTTACAGCAGGGGTTCTCAAACCTACCAGGCAGCCAAGTGCTCTTAACTGGAGCCATAGAGCTTTTAATTCTGAACTTTCAACTTACAGAACACATTTTTATCAAAATAACATTATATTAATATGTCAACTTGTTTCTGGGTTTGGATTAAATTCGTTCAAGAACTCTGTATTTTGAGAATGCAATTTTTAAATCACAGTCCCCTTTGTTTCCCTAGACCTTTCCCTAGACCTGTCTTATAGAAACCCAAACACCCCTGGATGAAGGCACAGCTTGGACTCTGTCAGTGAGTAGGGTGCATCTGTCCACCTCAGCACTATTTTGACTGCCTTTGTCCTCTGGAGACTCTTGGTGGACAGCATGGTCTGAAGGCATCAGGATCTCATGCATATTAATGCAGCAGCTCAGTGAGACTGTCTCTGACTGTGTCTCTCAGGTGGCAGGCTGAACTCCTGCTGTGCTGAGACACCTCAGACCCACAGGGAGAACACAGCCTTTCAGAGAGCAGGTGCAATGAATTCTGATCGTTCACCAACATCTAAGGATGAAAGCCAGGATACTTGCTTGTCTATTTTGGTCACTAAGCCACTATTTGACTAATAGACCATTATCTTATTTCATAACGTTCTGGATATATCACACACACACACACACACACACACACACACACACACACACTTTGCATAGTATTTATAGCCGGCTTGAGACTTCCTGCTCCCACACCATTCCTGCAGGAATACAGGACAGTGTAGGACCTGGTACTAAAAATCAGCAAAATCAGTTACAATTCTCTCATACACAGAGAGAATGTCATTGGTAAAAGTATACTTAGTTCTGTTTAGAGGAGGCTGGTTGCTGCAGAAAAATCCAAACCCTTTACCAAGACAGGAAGTAAAAAAATATTACAGGGCAAGACAGGACACTAAGTGTTCTTGATGTCCATGAATGAGCTATATATAGCAACAAATAAACATCTTACACTCAATTCAGGAGCCAGTTTTCCTAGCGACGAATTTGAATGATGCCCATGTCTACTTTATAGCTTTTGTATTCAATTTTAGAGCAATCACAAAGCAAATGTACAGACTTCCAAGCCCTAAAAGCTCCTGTGAGTAATCTGAAGATTAAAACGCAAGGACTGTGAGCATCTACGTATTTTACAAATTGCAGTGCTAAAAGGGACGCTTTCTCTAGAGAGTGGATGTGAGTTCCTGCACATCGTGTTTAGCAGTGCAGTCAAGAGGAAAACAACACCTTATTCACTGGGGCAGAAAAAGAAAGTGGAAGCCATTTTAAATATTAAAATTATTATTAAGATTATGATTCATAGGGGACTATGAATAGTATGCGTGAAAGAAATTTTCATGCACACATCATTTTTAGGATTTTAAGGATTATTTTTAAGTGATAGCATCGGGCACACACACACATATATGCATAACCTTAATCTCAGTAACCAAAACAAAATATTTTGGCTTTTTTAAAATAAAAGTAAAAAGCAGTTTTCCTAGTGGGGACCAGCCAATTATCCATGCAAGGTCAAAAGTGTCAGATATTCCTAACCTTGTGGGGACATTCATTCCCCAACAAGATATATAAACATGCCCACTCAGACACATTATATAGAATTCCATAGAGAAATATTCCATTTTGATATGAAAGTTTCCATTACATGACTGTCTGAATTACATGAACAATAGTGGTAATGAAGCGCATTTTAATTAGCTCAAACAGAGAAGAGATGACATTCCCATAACAACATATGGCGTATTTAAAAAGGCACTGCCTATGGTGAAAAAATACACTTTTCAATTAGTGTATGTGGCAAACCGTCACTGTTTGATTTTCCAGATGTGGGAAAAACAGAGTGGCACAAGATTAAAGAGGGTATTCCAGCCAAAAACTTTAGATGTGTTTTTCACATTCCATTTTGTGTGTGAGTGAGGGGATGATTTGGACATGATTACTCACTCATGCCAGCCTTTTTTATGGAGGGTGAGGAGGCTCATATGCTGAGAACTCATAAACATGTGACATCACTTGGAAACATAGTGATGATGAAAAGATTCGTGATTTGTTGATAAGGGAATGTCAATATCTGGCAGTGGATAATCAAGAGGGCACGTTTGGTGCTTAGCCAGCCACTCAATGTTTAGCAAACAAGTGTGTGGTTCATTTGTTAGACATATGTGTGTAGGCTTCACTGCACAACTCCCATCAGTGGTCCAACTCTGCTGGTTTATGAAATGTATTTGTAGTGCGAGCGGTGGTCAGAGAACCATTGCTTATGTTGAGAAAGTCCTCAACTGATCAGTTATGTGGCAGGATTGTGCTCTGTGCCTGCGAAATAACTAAATATAATGCAGATGTGTTGTATTGTACTGAATCTTGCTTGATGCCGAAAGCAAATTCCACCAGCTGGGCTCTGCTGCTTTTAATAAAGAGGAAAAAAAAAACTATAAAACCTTAGCAATCAGAATTGCAAACTTGCAACTATGTTACTTGTTCGAGCACTGTGAGCAGCAAAGCCCTTCTGGTGTGGCTTTGAAAACCTCCTCTACTACAAAACTGTTTTATTCCCTTTTTTTTCCTTCTGTTTGTTCACCCCATGGTGTAAATGGCATCATTAAATACATGCTGTGATGTGTCCTCTCATTGTGATTCACCAAATACATTCGTAACCCAGCTATCAGAATCTACACTGCTGTATAGAGATGTGAAGTAGATCTGTTTGCGTTCTGTTATTCTGTGTTATGGGTTTGCAAAGAGTAATCTCTAATTTGATCACTGTATTCTTAATTCATTCACTCAATTTCAGTAACTGCTTTATTCTGGTCAAGGTCGGGGTGGATCCAGAGCCTATCTATGGAACACAATGGGAAGCCATCATGGCCAGTCCAGTTACTGGCATGTTTTTAGGAGGTGGGAGGAAAGCAGAGACCCCAGAGTAAACCCACGCGGACATGCTGAGAACATGCACAGAAAGTCCAGTGACCTGAGCTCAGGATCAAACCGGGGACCCTGGAGCTGTCAGGCGATAACAATAGCTGTAATATGATTCAACTGAATAATATTTTTTTTTTGATACAAATGGTGATTCATGTTCTTTTATCAAGTCCAAATTACTGGAAAAATGTGTCTATTTCTATTTGTGTATGTGGGTGTGATGGATGTCACTAGGTTATGGGGCTTAAACTGAGAATCCCAACAGACCTGCATGACTTTCGGTCCAATCCACTTTAGCTGGTGACAGTAACTTCCTGTTATTGCAGTAGCTCTTGGATCAATTCACTGTGCACTTTTTCTGTCCTCGATCTCCATCTCATCTACTGCTTTGTGTTTGCTGAGGCATTGCAGTTGCTATGGAGACCAAGGTCTTTCCCTGTTTTCAACTTAAGGAGGTGCTGATTCTTTTCCGTCTTTCTCTATGAAAAAACACTAGTTCAGAGATAAAGCAAATGTAGAAACAATGAAACACACACACACACACACACACACATCACACAAGCAGTGGGAACATCTTATCAAGTGCAATGAGGCGAGTCTATGAATAAGAAAAGTGAAGACAGGGTAGTTTTTACACCAACAGCACACTGAACTCCGCCTTCGCCTTGTTGACGGAGGTCACATAAGGTAAACAGGTAAAAATTTATAACATATTCTGGATCTGAATGTCCATCCAACTTACATCACCACATGTTTTTCACATTTCATCATGATTCATCAGACTCCTTTTCAACACAAGCAGAAAGTTCAGTAGTGTGAAAGGAGTCGAGCCTTTTGATGACTTATGGAGAGCAATCTTTCTTGTATTATACCTTTTATGGCTTGGAGAGATCTACAGCTCATAAGTAAGTCACTAAAATAAATTTGAGTTTGGGGTTGCACATAAAAATTAAACCTTCTTATACCATTGCCATAGAAGACATTTTATTTAGACAATGCTTTTCTTACACTCAATGGCAATTTTTAAAGTCAAAACAAATGGCAGAAATAGGTCCATAGGGAAATGAAGTTTCAGAGGAACACCAAAGGTATCTATCCTTGTGTTCCCATGGTACCCTTATATTTCACATGTGCCTTACAGTCCTGCATGCCTTATTTGCAGTATACACAATGTTTAAGTCTAAAACACACTTTGTAACTTCCTTGTTTTCTTGTTTCTGCATTCCTGTTGCCTAGAGTTTGCTTTTTTGTGGTGTTGACCATAGCCCACCTGCTATTTTCATCCAGGACCCGTTGATTCATCTTCAGGAACTGCTTTATTCTGGTCAGGGTTGTGATGGGTCTGGAGCCAATCCCGGCAACAACTGGCTCGAGGTGGGAAAATTCACCCCAAATAGGATGCCAGTCCTCCAGCACGTGTGTCGAAATAAATGAAATAATGAATGAACGAATATTGGATAGAAGTTTCACTGAAATCCAACAGACATCCTACACCAGGGATCTTCAATCTTATCCACAAAGGGCTGGTGGCTCCAGGCTTTCATTCCAACCAAGCAGGAGCCACAGCTGATTTCACTTGTTTAATCAGTTCATCTTAGTATCCAATCAACTAGCGAGTGTGCCTCCTATTTGGCAGTAATGAAAGCCTGCGGCCACACCAGCCCTTTTCTGATAAGCCCTTTGCTGATAAGAACTCTGCCCTACACTATATGATCAAAGTTTTATGGACACCTGACCATAACACCAATATGTGGTTCTTCTCCACACTGTTGCCACAAAGTTGGAAGCACACAACTGTCTAGAATGTCTTTGTATGCTGTAGCTTTAAGATTTCTCTTCACTTTAACTAACAGACTTAGCCCAAACCTGTTCTAGCATGACAAAGCGAGGTCCACAAAGACATGGTTTACCAAGGTTGGTGTGGAAGAACTCAAGCGTCCTGCACCCAGCCACTGAACACCTTTGGGATGAACTGGAACACCAACTTCACGCCAGGACTCCTTGCCAGACATCAGAGCCCAATCTCTTGTAGTCTTTTGGCTGAATGAGCACAAATCTTAACAGCCATGGTCCAAAATCTAGTTCTCAGAAGAGTCGAGGATGCTACAGCAGCAAAGGAGGGAACAGCCCTATATTAATGCCTATGGTTTTGGAATGGGATGTGTCCATATACTTTTGGAAAAATAGTGTATATTAATATTACTGCCCAGTACTGCCTTGGGCCAGCCTCACTGGTGGCAGTTTATTTATTTAAGCTGTGCACAGAGTATAGATTTTGCAGGCTGAGGCCCACCTCACAGAAAAATGGAAAGATAGAAGCAACATGTGTTCAACCCCACTCTATCTGCACTAGGATGAAGTGGAATACTCCAGTGAGGGAGGATGAGGTCTGCAGGTGTCTCAGAGCAACAGATGTTCTGTAGTCCACAGCAACAATTACTTTCACAGCAAGGAAGGGAGGAAGAAAGGATACACTTGGCTTCACTTTGTCTGACAAAAGCAAGCAGGCAGTGATGATAGTAAGTTCAAGCAAAAGGAACGGCATAATGCATTTGGATTTCTGATTTCAGAGCCTGGTCCTTGTTATCTTCCACAGACAGCAAATTGCACAATGCTTTATAAGCAACCCAGTGCCATGCCATAGAGCACCGGTAATCCCTTAACCCCTTTGCAGCTGCATCAGATAGACACTGCACTCTGTTGCAGCACTGTACACTTCCCACACATAACTGGTCTCCTGATTTTTGTATCACTCATATACAGTATGAGGGCATGTAATCATGGCATGTAATCAAAAATCTATACTTTAATATGATGGTATTATACTTGAATTATATACAGGACACTTCAAGTATATCATTTCACTTCACATTTTTTTTAATCTATTATTTCATAATACTTCAGGTGGATGTGCTAACCTAAGGTTTGAGTGATGTTCTTCATACAAATACACTTTTATAAACTGTTTATTTTAGACACAGAGATAGATATCCATTGCTTGTTATAGCTACATTATCCTCATAGCTCCAGTACAAAAATAAAGATGTGAACTTTCGGCACCAACAATTTAGTAAATGTCTCATTTGTGTAAATTTCATTTTTCAAATTTGTATGTCTTTAGGTTTTCTTTAGGACAGAATGGTTATTGCTAGCAGGTGGGTGCACTTTATCATTGTTTTGTGCATTGCCTGTTATTAAGAAAAAAAAAACCCAGTCCAGATGGCACAATCACCCTTGATTAAAAAGTGTTAGTTTCTGAACACATGCTGGAAGTCCTAGTATACCTGTATACTGTTATTCAGTTTCTCTGTAGTGCAGTATTGTGGTTATTAGTTGTGCAGGTGCTGCCCCCTGGTGTTACTCACTGCATCCAATCATTCACACATGGCTTTGCTCTTTCAAAAACCAACCTTTTTTCCCTTTTCATATAAACATACTGTATATTTCTTCTTTGCAATTTGATCTTTTTTTTTAATCTTTTTGTTTCAGTTATTTCCATCTTCTATTGCACAACTAGAAATGTAGGCTTGTCTCAATGGGTTAATGATTTTATCTCCAAGAACACATACCTGACTACATACCTATCCTACTAGTTTCACTGTAATTGGCCAGTTTTCCTATTATTTTCACTGAATCGTTCACAGTAATGAATAATTGAACTTTCATCTTCAGTAAGCGCTTTATCCTGGACAGGGACGCAGTGGATTCAGAGCCTATCCTGGGAACACCGGACGTGAGGCAGAAACACACCAGGGGCACCATGCACACACACATTCACACCTACGGGCAGTTTGGCACATTCAATCTATCTACTGGCTTGTTTTTGGGAGGTGGGAGGAAGCCTGCATAGACACATGGACTCCACATAGACTTTAACCCAAGGTCAGGATCAAACCAGTGATCCTGGAGCCGTGAGGTGGCAAAAGTACCTGCTGTGCCACCAAACATGAATTTAACCAGTCATAAATGTTACTCTATTACAGACTTTTTTTTCTTTTAAATACAAGGTTTCATCTCTGACACTAGCTGCATTTTGCTGTTAAACAAGTAAGGTGTAGATTTTAGCATAGAATTAGCAAATACAACACATGTGGTTAGCAAGTATCCAGGTTACTGGCAGGAGGACATCAATAACTTTCTAAAGATTTACATAAAATATTATATTTAAATAGATAATTTACATTCAGTTTATAAATCGGGTAACACATTTTTATACTTTCAGAATTACCTCATAAGTCAATATCACAATATCATTGACAATAACAAAAAAGAGTGAGAGAACTTAGTTTATCTTCTGACCATGATCTTCAGGAAATCTGGGTGATGCAACCTGTTGAACAAGTGACAAATATTTCATAACTAACAGGAAGCAAGTGAAGGTTGTGGGACACATTTTTCATAACCTGTAATGAATGACTCAAAAAAAGGAAAAAGGACATTTCAGGCATGTGATATTAAATGGATTCAAACGTTAATGCAAAAAACAATAAAATAAGCATTTTAATGATTAGATTTCAGGTGTAATTATCCTGGGCTAGGACAGGTGACATGCTGTTTTCATAGTATTCTAGATGTTAAGTTTTATTAAGGTTCGAAGTTATCTGCAGTATGCACATAGGTTTGGTGAAGGACACTTGAAGTTTAAAATGTATTTTATCTTTATTTTGCATACATATTTGTGAATGTAATATCAATGAGACCCAAATGGCACCCCAATCATAGAATCACTCACAAATGTTAAATTAAAGTGTCTGCCTAAAGTAAATGTAGATATATAGGCTTAGATTTATAGGCAGGTTAATGATCAGAAATGGAAGATGCTAGTTAAAAAAAAAAAAGACCAGCAGAGCAGAGAGTGTGCAGATTCATATGTACCAGATATCCTTGTATAATAGGCATAAAGGAGAAGTTTGGGGCGTAAGTATCCCTCTCCTTTTTTTCTTTTTTACTGTGACTCCAAGCTGTGATTTTTCACTTGCATCGAATTGACCAAAACACGCTGTTTTTGTACTTTGCAGGATAATAAGTTCTTTGCCTTGTGTTAAAATTTACATAAGCACTTAGTAATATGTACTGAAGACTTATCTTCATTGGTGTTAAAATCAAGTTTGAGGATACTTGACAGATGCACGAGAACAAGTCAACATGCCGATGTTAGTGAGAATGAGGAATGAAGACGGAATACAATATAATCACAAATCATATTAAATAATAATAGTATTGAATATACAAATGCACATGTATGAATGTATTAGTCAGTCTTATTTGCTCCTCAGACTGCCTTATGAAGTCTCCAACACACTCAGCACATTCTGAATATGCGAGTGAGAATATGGGTGTCTCTTTGTGCTCTGGTTATCTGTTGCAGTGAAGGATAACATGCTCTTCTAATTGGTTGAAACTTTCAGTGCTTGTAGCACAATCTGATCTTTTAACAGGATCTGCTTGGATTGGATTCTGCCTCACCTGAGACACTTTGGATAAACGTATCTGCCAAATGATTACATGTAAAATATTCTTTTCATAGAAATAAAAGATGTATTGATTAGCTTGACATTGCATTTTAAGCAATATCTCTTTTTTCCTGTGTGAAAAATATACTATATAAAGCCTACTGTATTTACTGCATAATGCACAGTTCTTCTGCTTCTAAAGAAATCCAAAGGAACAACCACTTTTATTAAACACTTTAATAGCATTTCCATTAACCAAAATATAGAACCCAAACTGTACCAAAAATGGCACGTGTGACATTAAAACACATGTAGAATGATACACACTATACACAAAGCATTCAGAAACACTGATCTACATGAGTAACATTCACTACAGAGGCACCAGAGAGAGAAAGAGGAGTCCTAATCATGCCACATTTACTTTAGAGAAAACCACTACACTGTATAACTCACTGCAATATGACAACCATATAAATGTGTTTGTATTCTCGTAATGTGTTTTTCTGCATGTGTACTGTTTCTGCTTCTGTATAGTTTCTGCATGTGTACTGTTTCTGCTTCTGTATAGTTTCTGCATGTGTACTGTTTCTACGTGTGTATAGTTTCTGCATGTGTACTGTTTCTACGTGTGTATAGTTTCTGCATGTGTACTGTTTCTGCTTCTGTATAGTTTCTGCATGTGTACTGTTTCTACGTGTGTATACTTTCTGCATGTGTACTGTTTCTACGTGTGTATACTTTCTGCATGTGTACTGTTTCTACGTGTGTATTGTTGTGTGTATATTTTAGGCTCACTGCAGTGAAAGGGTCCTGAAATAACCGTAAGCTCGGTGACTGTAATTGCTTCACAATCAGCTGGTTTCTGTAAATTTCATGTTGCCATAGTTGTTGTGTTATAGTATGTTAGGACCCACATCATCAGTTTGATTTGAACCAAAATAAAGGAATATTGACCTTGTGTCCTATAAAAGGGAAGATGAAAAGAAAACAAACCTAAGCTATGTATGCAGTGGGTTTCACACTTTCTCTGAGCTATAGCTTTTACTGCATAATTTTTAACTGATGAGTCATTTGCATTTCGAGAGATGGGAGCCATGAGGTAGCCTAGCGACTGCAAGTCAGGTGATCATCAACAGCTATGCCTCAGTTCTTAAAGCTAATCACCTCATCAATTTATGCTCAGGTATGTAAAACACTGGGGTAAAATACTGTAAAAATCAAGGCATGCTTCTTAAAGAACATCGTTCTGCTAACACACATGGGATCAAAAAAAATGTGCTATAGAAATAAATGTATCTTGAAATAAATAAATACATAAATAAATTAATAACTTTGTAGTTTTGATACACAGGATAAAGTAATAAATAAATAAATACTTAATCATTAATTAACAAGGATACATAAATGCACTGAAAGTTTTTATAGATTAGTTACACAGTTCAGGTAAATAAAAAAAAATACAATACATAAGACCATGTCAAAGTTATAGTGAACAGATCATTCAATTGCTTTGCCTAGTTCCGGATACAAGATTATTACTCTGCCCGTTAATTGGGAGACTGGCGTGTACAGACATGTAGAGATATTACATATGCACAGATTGTGAACATGTCTTCTGTTATTATATCAGATAGATAAGAAATGAAACTTAGCAGTGTGTGCCTAAAATATAAACATGTAACAAATAACGCTTAAAATCACCAAACATGACACAGTTCCTCTTTTCTATTTTATGGCTTTTCATTGCACTTTATAATGTGCATGTAAATTATAGAGGAAATCAACACATCACACTGACATTAGGCATTCTCTCAAAAGAAAAAAGAAAAAGAGTAAACTAGTAGCATCACTGCAAAGCTTGATTTTTTTCCTCTCTGTTTTTTTTTTTTTTTTTTTTTTTACATGAACACAGAATTTGGTCCACAAGTCAAATAAACCAAGCTACTTATATTAACAGGCAACATAATATTTCATGGTCACAAAATACTTATTGCACAATACAGAAATGAAACAAAACACACAGAGAGACCAATATGACACCTTGAATATTCAGTAACTGTAATCTTTTTTGCTTTAAAGAAATGTGGTAAAACACTTAGGCCCCGATTTACTAAAGGTATTTGTGTGTAAAACCACGTGCAAACTTGATAACACACACACACACACACACACACACACAAAAAATAATAAAACTCTGCAAGCTGATTTGCTAACAGGGCTTATGGAGAATTGCGTCTTGTACATGAACAAACAGTTTTGTTCATGTGTGGTTTTTTTTCCTTAAAGAATATGGGATTGGATATTTTTACCTGAAAGTGTGAAATATGGGGGTGAATTGCGTGTGCAAAGTACCTTCTAATGCTGCATTCGACTTAACTCGGAAATGGGAAGTCTGAACTTGGAATTTTCCAGCTTTTGAAATTGCTCAAGCTACAAAGTGGGGAAAAAACATGGATGCCTCAATGAACACGTACGTTTTGTAAGCAATGAGCGATCCATTACATTATAAACATTAGTGATCATGTATTTACTTTCTCCAAACAGCAAGCTGTATGGTTAGTGTTGTAGATAGTGTTGCGAATAATCTGACTTCATTGATTGATCAAAGGAAATTCTACTATAAATCATTTGAATTGTGGTGAAATATTTTATGTACTTAATTACTATTGTGAGCGGTTATGTACACATGACAACATATGTTTAACTTGGGGTCTAGGAACCCTTCCTAACTTTCTGAGAAGGAACTTGAAGGGGTGGTTTTTTTTCTTAGTTGGAGAAAAAAAAAAGAGTTATGAGCTTAGTCGAATGCAGCATCTATTTGGAGAGGTATATTTCCCCCAGACTGTTACTAAATTATACCATTCATTAGATTTTATTCATGTGGTTTATTAAGATAATGCCTCAGCCTCTCAAAATGTGTAATAAAATCACTTAGTATTACTCAAAGCATTTAAATGGAGACTTTTAAAAGGTGTTCATTCACATGTACACTACGAACATGACATACACGTTTATTTTGCATTCATACTGTATTTTTTTGATGCAACTCACAGCCTTTAATTGAATTGCACAAATATGTCTGTGTGGAGAGGTTTAGTTTCAGTCCAACTCATGGCGAGATTCTCTTAAACATATGAACTTGCTATAGCTATCAAATCAAACAGGACCTCACTTCCATAGTGTTTTCTACCCCTACTTTACAGCTAATGTAATTCATGCAGTTACTCTTTATAAAACACACGCCCACTTTTTCCCCACACACGGTATTTGGGATCTTAGTAAATCAAGGCCTCAGTATGTCAATGATTTGATGGCTTTCAAATGGGACTCACAGGTCATTATTATCTTCTCCTTTTTTTTGTTGTGAAGTCAAAAGTCAATGTCAGAGATTCCCAGTGAGGAGATGAAATGCCCAATAAATAAAATAGTATTTATAGTACTTACACTGTCAAGTATACTTCACTTATAAAGGGAAGATTGATTTGTAATGGAAGACTGATCCATTTAAAAATAAAAAGGAGACCCACTGTGGAATATTGCCTGATGTAATACACACTGTGTCATGGGCTTGAAGCATTATATCATAATAACTGTTCGCTAATTTAATCATAAAGCATTATCGACAGCATAAGACAATAGATCTAAAACAGTTATACTGTTAATGTTATGCTACACTGGTATAGACATTTAAAAAAAAAAGTTACTCTTGAAATATGCTACATTTTAAAATGGGATAGCATATATTTAAACAGAAATCCTGAATTCTTTGATGATTAGTTTGGACAAATTAGTTCTTAATTAGATGAATTTGAAGAATTGAATTAGATTTAATTACTTGTGAAGGTGATGCTATGATACTGGGTTATACGGTTATCATGGAAATTTTTATACTGTTACACCACAAGTTAATGACCATGTTGATGAGTCCACAGGAAGACCTTCCTTAAGTTTAGACAAAAGCAGTATGTAAAGCAGAGCTCCACAATTCCAGTCCTGGAGATCCACAATCCAGAGCTGTTTGGTGATTTCCCTGCTCTAGCTCACTGATTAAACGTGCTAATTAACCAGGAATCCAGAAATGAATCAGAAATGAATAAGGAGTCTTAGAGCAAAGAAATCTCCCAAATGCGATTTCAAACCTCCAGGACTGGAATTAGGGAACCTTGCTGTAAACGCTCAAGTTACTAAAGTTAAGTCAGCTATAATAATGGAAACTTAATATACAAAACAATTTAGATTTCTTTTGTGATTATTTTCATGGTGGAAAATTTGTGGATCTTCTCAGTAAAGATATTGAGATATGGTTAAAAAAAGGAAGTCAGATCTTAGAATCTCATAATCAGGGAAGAGGTAAAAGAAGGCAGGTTTGAAAAGAATTACACGCAATCACAACTAGTGACATGGACCTACCGCACATCTTCCTCAGTCATGAGGTTAGCCACTTCACTTCACTAGACTCTACTGACCTTCACAACAACCTTCACTCCAAAAGTGCAGAGCTTGGTGTATGCGTGAGCGAGCATATTAGTCGGAGAACAGGCTGGCAAAGGACTGGCGAAGGCTGCGGATGGTCTCAGCTTTGGCCTCGTCGTCCACTGGGTTTCCTCTCAGTGTTTCCGTGAAGGTGTTTGTGAGAGACTGAGACTTGCTGAAAGAAAACATGTGTAAATGATGTTACTCGTGTCTGAACACAAATGATCAGTTACTGTATGCAAATGAGAAGATGAGAAGAACCCCCTTAGATATCAACATGGCCCATCCATCCATCAGTAATCCTGGAATACACGCATCTGGGGGCTCACTTTGTTCTGCCTTGCATATAAATATAGCATGTCCTGTATAAAATAGTTGAAGTTCGTGGTTAATGTAACACAGTGAGAGTGGATTAAGTGAAAGAGCTTACTTGAGCTGTGGTGCTTGTTTCTGAGAGGAGGATGCTGGGATTGGGCCAGGTTGGAAGGCTTGACTGGGAGAGGTGCTAGCAGAGCGAGCTCGCTGTGGAGATCCCTGTGACTGAGACGGTGAGGCAGAGCCTGAACGGGGACCTCCTGCACGCGCACACACACACACACACACACACACACACACACACACACAGAAGCTATAATATCTTGGATATTCTAAAACCTCTGGAAAAATTATTACTAAGCAGTGAACATGACATTTTCACATGAGTGTCCATAACATCATCATATCATAACACGTTACTAAAGAAAAAATGTGAGTTCTGCAATAACCTCTAGACTGAGTAGAATTAAATTCTGGTATCCCAGTGAGTTGTCTTGAGGAAAGAATGAATTAATTAACCAAAATGCTTCCCCTTCCCTAGAAACGATGGCTTGATTCAATACTACCAGATTTCCAGGCCACGATTTGCCATTTTTATTTTCTTTGTATCTCACCTTGAGCTCGTCTCGGCTGAGTTGTCTGTGGACCAGGCTGTGTCTGTCCCAGCAAAAAAAAGACATATTAGCATGTTGATATTATTAATTTTATTTATTTATTAAGGTTTTCAGATATGCAGGTTCCTGTCTTGTCAGAAGTCATTTGAATGACTGATAAACCGATCAACACCACTGGATGAGTTTTCAAATATCTTTATAATTACAAGCTCAGTATGTATTTCAAGATCAGTCATACTGCACTTTATTAGTGATATGTACATTGTTTAAGCAATGTATACAGTGAGTCATGCATAGTATAATTTAATTTAATAAAAACTGAGTCAGGAGTGGTGTTTGTTCGGGCACCTTAGCATTGGAGGACTGAGGAGAGGTGATGCCGAGCAGAGCAAACGCCATCTTGTTAAGGACCAGATCAGCGATGAGCTGCTTGTCCTCCTCCACATGCTCACCAATCAGAGGCATGGAGCTGTCCATCACCTGAAACAAACCACATCAGACCGTGATCTTTTTAGGGAGTTTTTAAAGCCAGAGACTGCAGTACCCCTGTTTGACCACTTGGTGACAGTGTTATAATGGTTCAAAAAATGTCCTCTAATGAAAACTGCACCTACTGATAAGGTTAACTCATCAGCACCATTCTTGAAAATACAAGTACATGTGGTTCTTCTCTTAATTTCAGACCACAGGTTTTCAACAGGGCTCAAATCCAGACTTGACCATTGGAAAAAACACTGATTTTGTCTCTTATAGCTGTTTCTATACTGGTTTAGATGTATATTTGGAGTTATTATCTAGCTGAAAGATCTAACCACAGGCAAATTAAACATTTCACAGTGGGGTTTTAGGGCTGCTGCTGGTAACAGGGTTGAAATAATCTGTACTTTTAACAATTTTTATTATGGGTTTGATTGTTCTTAATGGTATTTATCACTGTGTGCAGATCTGTCTCTTTTGTGTTTAAAGTTCCTTAGTTGTCCCCATGGTGATATGTGCATGGTGATATGTGTTCATATGTGTGCAACCTCATATTTGATCAAAGGCCACACCTCAAAAATCTTATACTTTGCACTTAGTTTGAATAGTTTATATAAATAAGCAACAATCCCACATCACAGCTCCAGGGTCTCCAGTTCAGTCCTGAGCTCAGGCTACGGTAGGGGGAATGGTGGCTCAATGGCTAAGGCTCTGGACTACTGATCAGAACTTTGGGGGTTCAAGCCCCAGCACTGCCAAGCCACCACTGTTGGGTGTCACCCTTGAGCAAGGCCCTCTCGGCTCCAGAGGCACTGTATCATGGCTGATTCTGCACTCTGACCCCAGCTTCCTAACAAGCTGGGATATGTGAAGAAAACAATTTCACTGTGTTGTATATGTGACAAATAAAGGCTTCTTCTGTCTGTAGTTTCTGTGCCCTGTGTCTATGTGGGTGTTCTCTGGTTTTCTCCCAAATACATGCTGGTAGTTGGACTGGCTTCTCTAACTTGCCCTAGGTGTGAATGTGTGTATGGTGCCCTGTGTGTAAACTGGTGTCCTATCCAGGGTGTATTCCCAACTTGCTCCCAGTGTTCCCAAGATAGGCTCCGGATCCATCACCACCCTGACCAGGATAAATGAGTTACTGAACATGAATGAATGAATATTTTTAAAGTAATTGCTATACTAATATTTAGATAATGATTGTGAGAATGATTTTGTGTTGGACTAAAAAGTCCAGTTGTTTTACTCTGTATATGTAATGTTCATTTTATACAATATTTTTCGCTCCTTCGCTTGACACCAAAAATTCTGGAGCTGACTGTAACCAAACACTGCAAAAACATCCAATATCCACATTTACAGACACAAAGATTACATTAAGATTACATAAAACCCTAGATCATAGTTATTTATCCTGAAAGAAATACATTGCAGGATTCTGGAGGAGAGAACAGCGACATCATGAGCATGTTATCTGCACTTCAAGTACACACTTGGTGATAAAATAAATCCGGAGTGCTGGAAATAAAAAGCCACAGTTTCTGAAATACAGAGTTAGTGTCATTAACAAAACTTCAAACAATGACTTAAGGCATTTAAAGAGATGCAGAGAAGAAAATAGTTGAAAAGGTTGATAAAAAATATTAAACTCAGAAGCAGTGCTGTTAATGCTGAGGGCTTTAGCTGGGATTACTGTGGCCTAATAAAAGAAAACCAAGGAAGAAGACTGGGCCCAGGTCTGGGTGTTCTGAGGCAGACCGTGACGGGTACATTGCAGCGTTATGGTCGGAAAGTTTTATATCACATGGGCTCAAAGAAAAGAGACTGGCTGTAAAGTTTGTCCCACAACAGTGACTCATACATGTGCCTGGAGCTGGATTTCAAACTGGGAAAGAGGTGTGTCACCTCACATGGGCAGCAAAACAGACGAGCAGAACGTTGAGAAGACAGAGACAGGGGCAGCGAGGTGGAAGTGGAAGACTCGTGTCTTGGCCACTTGCTTACATGTGAGAAGTTCTCTGGTGTAAACAAAGTTTGGGACAGGGGAACAACCACAAGCCGCTGAGAGCAAGAAAAAGAGGAAGAGGTGGAGTGAGGAAAGGCTGGAGCAGAGAGGCCCTCCTAAAATATTGCTTCTTCATCTCTTGGGATTCATACAATATAAGCACTTTTCTAAATTCTCTTTCCACAGGACACTTTTTTTGCATCTGGAAGTTTCGAGCAGTCTAGCAAAATCACATAGTTTTTGTTCCTTATTAACTTCCAAGTATAACATTTAATGTTATCACAGTGCTGTGTTTTAAAAGGCAGGCTTTAAAGAACTCCAGTATGTCTCTGTATTTCATACCAGTGGTTTACTGCTTTAAGCTGTCATCACTGTTATTGGAACTAAACAGAACACAAACAAACAGAAGAATCATTCATTTGCACAGTCATGACTGTACAACTCTGGGTATTAAATGAAATTAAGGAATTTTACAAAGTGGTTAAAGGCCTTCCCGAAGCAACAGCAGCAGTAGGGAGGTTCTGCCTGTTACTCATAACCACAGCCACTGAGCAGCCACTGCCTGGGCACAGACTTCAAACACCAGCCGTTTCCATCCCTGCTGTCCCGGCACACCCCCCTCCCGCCTCCCTGTAATTTACTGTGCTTCTGCTCAGAGTGATTCAGCAGACGACGAGGTTAGATCATCCTGCTGGATGCTGGACTTGAGGTGGTCGAGGCTGTTTTCATTAGTGGCGTAATGTTTTCTCTGTTGCCTACTAACATTTAAAAACAGACATGGGCCTACACGTCATGACCAAGTCAGCCTGACGTGCCGTAAGTCATGAAGGTAGAGAATAAAGACAAAAAGTAATTTTTCTTATTAACATTTCAATCATTATTAATATTGCATCATCACAGAGAGGTTTCATAAATGTCTATATCCACTAAAATTTTTACCTACTCTGGATGTTTCCTTTTGGTTCTTTATTTTGAGTTTTGTTACGTTCATATATAATATATGTATATATATACATATTAGTTTTAATAAAAAGTCTTTACAAAAGACTGAAAATAGACAAACTGATTAATGTTCGCGTTTAACGATTTTGCTTTCCTTTGCATCCATCTTCAGGAAGGCTTTATCCTGGTCAGTGGATCCATAACCGTTTCCATGAACACTGTGTGTGATAGGGCATGAACACACCCCAGATTGAGCTCCAGTCCACTACAATGGACACATAGGGACAATCCAACTAACAGCATTTGGGAAGTGGGAGGAAACCAGATAACCCCGAGGAAATATATGTTACATATGCTTAGAGTTAAATACTACAAATTCCCATAATATGGTTTCACCTAGTTCACTGCCTCCCACTGAGGAACAATTTAGAGTTGGAATGTGCTGTGTCATCAACTCCCTGGAGAGCGAGGCTTCCTGTCATTTCCAGAGTCAAAAAAATTAAAGTTAAGCTCTAACTGAACTGAGAGGAATTCCTGCTTTTCTTAGTGTAAATAATGTCCAAGTAAGGACATTGATTTCAGTGGCATACAGTGTCAATCTAGTCTTGAGCCAATCTAGTTGAGCCGGCTACGATAATTAGGAATAAAATGTGTTCAAAGATCGTTTAAAGAAACATCAGTATATCAGTATATAGTCAGTATCTTACAATATTGGCCAGTGACTGACAGTCCTACATTATATGTAGCATTATAAATGATAGCTGTAATGAAGAGAGTGTATGATTTTGAATTCTAAATGTAAATTTATGCATTTTTTTACTTCGTAGATGAAAGCTATAATTTCTTGATTCTTCCTTAAAATTTATAAACTCCTGGCTTTATTATTTGGTTACTTGTATTAGGGCATATTATTCAGTAACTACTCTGACTTATTCAGTAAGTACAGTGAAACTAATAGGAAAGGCATGTAGCAATGAGAGTGAGAAACATAAGTCTGGAGTGAACCCGCTGATGTGTCCTGAGTGTTAATGGGTTTAACATGTAACCTGTGCTTCAGGACAGTGTAGAGTTCAACAGAATGGAATGTATGACAAAGCAGGGAAATAACAAATCATTGCTGAGGATGGATTCAAATTGAAACTGCACATTTGTGAATCTGTGAGTAGAGTGAAATGTGGTAGAGATATGGAGTTTTGTACATGTAAAGAAAGACTATAAACCTATAAAAAGACTATAATACTATAAAAAGCAACAAGCATTAAAAAATCGATCAATATTTGTTGCGACCACAGTTTGGGTTTGTGTATGTTCATTGTTCAGCAGTTTCATAAGGAGATTTTATGATAAACTGAACAGTATTAAATTAATTCACATTTTATTTTCAACAACCTTTAATTGGAAACGTAATAGTTTGTAATCTAAACTTTTTTGTTCTCTTGGCACTCTAACACATTGATTCATTCTTGAGTAACTGCTTTATCCTGGTTGGGATCGTGGTGGATCCTATCCCTGGAACACTGGGTTTGAGGCAGGAACGCACCCCCAGTTGGGATCCCAGGTCATCACACACACTCATTCACACTTAGGGGAAATTTAGCATAGCCATTTCATGTACCAGTTTGTTTTTCGGAGATGAGAGGAGACCAGAGAATCCCAGAGAAAACACGGACAATAATCAGAGCTCAGGATTGAACCAGGGACCCTGGACCACTGCTACCTGCCGTGCCACTGTGCCACACTCAATTAATAAAGTAGGCATCAAATAAACATGTATACAGTTTATATAGAGAAATTATTCATTTCATGTATCCACTTTTATCAGCAGCACTTCCCACAGACCCTTCATTGGGCCTCCTGAAAGTAGATAAGGCTGAGTGCTCTACAAAAAGCATTACTCTTCACTAGTAGAAAAAGAAAACCAGAACTGACCTAAGTGAGATATCTGCTGTCATTACATCACCTAAGAGTCAAGGCAGACAGAGATTCCTATCTGTGCTGGACCTTCATCAATGTGAAAGTGTCTGTGTGACTGATCTGGTCCTTGTGAGGTCATTACGACAACAGAAAAATATACAGAGCTATATCTGCTCATTTGCACAGATGTGTCCTACGATGAGCGCAACACGAGCTGTTGCGTTATAAATAACCTTGACGAGTGGCTTTAGAATGCCGGGATTCTCAGAGGTGGTAGTGGAGTGTTTTTCTTACACACAGGGCCTGAGTGACTTCAGCCGTCTGCCCTTCAGATTATCAGTGGGCCAGAGAGGAGTTTACAGTTTATGCACTATCAAGTTTTCTTCTGTAGACCTTGTCATTGAATGGCCATATAACAAATAATTTCCCAATGCCAGAAGGCTGTTAGAGGCTAGGTCAAAGTTTAAGATTGTTATTCATTATTATAACCACAGCGCGGTTGAATGCTCGAATCTGATTGGTCAGTAGGTGTGCATTATTTTCGTATAACAGGACAGGTACAGTACTGTGCAAAAGTCTTAGACACATGCAAAGAAATGCTGTAGAGCAAAGACGTGTTAAAAAGAATCAAATTAAATGTTTCTACATTAAAAAATACTATAAAGAGCAGTAAACAGTAATAAATGAAACAAAGTCAATACCTGGTGTGATGACGCTTTGCTTAAAACAAAAAAACAAAAAAAACAGTAGTCTCAGGTACAGTTTGTGCAGTTTTATGAGCAAACGAGCTGGTAAGTTTTACTGAGCATCTTGCTGAACCAGCCACAGTTCTTCTGGAGACTTGTTGTTGTTGCTTAGCAAAGTATGTGGTGATGTTTTTTGCTATTTAGCATTTATTTAAGTAAGCACTCTCTGTCTCGGTACTGCTTTACATTTATTTGCTAAAATGACAGGCTGCGCTATTTGTGTGTGTGTGTGTGTGTGTGTGTGTGTGTGTGTGTGTGTGTGAGAGAGAGTGAGAGAGAGTGACTGTTTAGCGCAGCTTTAATGTAGGTGAGAACAGGAACTATCTTCTCTCTTGAACGTTCCACATCATTAAATTTTACTATAAACCACAAATATGTGTGATATTTCATTCATTAATAAATTAAACAATGTAATAGTTGGCGAACTGCTTTGGTATAAGTGGAAAAACACACTCCAGACCGTGTTGTTATACAAAAACAATGTACTTTGAGGTTGTTGCATCCCAATGTGCATTATTTTTGTATAACAGTGCGGTCTGTTGTGTGTTACTTATCAATTTAGAACATGCATTAATTCTGAACCTAGTCATCAGCTTGGTACATCCAGTAGTTTAGAGTCCTAATTCTGCATAGTTTAACTACTATAATATACCTGCACCAAAACATTCAGACTAACCTAGACATTAACTTCCAACATTGTACAACCTAATCACCCGTAGCAAGCTCAGGAGAATATTTCTGATCAGTGTTCATCTCAGACTGCACTGCATCTCAGCATTCTACTTATGTGTTTCGAGAAAGATTAAACTGTAAAAGTGATTTGCAACAGCTCCTCAGAACTACTGGAGCCTTATTCATGCAGACCAATACATTCATTAAGATATGTTTACACAGTTCTTACAGACTATACTTATATCAATTCACGCGGATACATTACTACAGAGGACTGTCCAAATAAATATAGTAACTGAGAGGCCCTTGTCATGGTGATGTAATTTATAATCATCTACAGCTTACAGTTTAGTTTAGTTCAGTTCACGTTTATTTATTTAATTTTTTTAAATTGATTTTTCTAGACCTTTAATTCTCTCCAAACTAAGCAGTGCTAAACACTAAAGCTCCAATGTAACCATGCTGTGCTTCACACTTTTTACTGCCCCATAAATCTCCTGATACAACTGATAAATATGTGGCGAATTTTATCATAATTAGATTTAATCGATAATCAATAATCAGTAATGTTGGTAGGTGGTTTGGTGACTCTAAAAATTACCCCTGTGAATGTGTGTGTGGCGTCCTGTGATGGACTGGTGATGGACTGGTGATGGACTGGTGGTCCATTCCCAGTGAGTTCACGCCTCGCACACTGCGTTCCTTGGAAACGCTCAGGATCCACCGTGACCCTTACCAGGATATAGCAGTTATTGAAAAGGAATGAATAAATGAATAAATGAATGAATAGGAAATGAACTTACTGTTAGGTCTCATTTTTTGATCTCAGATAACAGACAAAGCCCTGTCACATTTCAGCAAATAATATTTAGTGGCAACGCATTTATGCTCATATTTTGGATAATTATATTCACACTAGGATGGCCTCATCTGATCCATTATCTAGCTGTAAACTATATAAAGGTGAAATATATCGTTAGAACATGAAAAACTGAAGGGATCCCTTCAGAAAATCTAGTTTCCTTTATTGCAGCCCTTTCTGAATGGATCAGCCACATTTTCTCCACCCTTTGCTTCTACTTTACAACATTTCCACCTACTTTGATCTGGTTTTGAAGGTTTACACTGTGAATGTTCCTGTTTAAGTCTGATTAAATATGCTAATGTGGAGTGAAGCATTTCCAGATGATCCCTAAGCTCTCACAAAAAAAAAGGCAAACACATTGTGCAGACACACAATGTATGGCATTTCTGTTCTCAACATCTTTATCTCTTTATCAGACGCTATTGGCGCTTTCTACTTCTGGCTCCGCTGAACATCACGTAATTAATCTCAACATCTATTTTGTTTTTGTATTATCAAGTTGCCATGACCCACTACGTAGCTATCATTTCCTCCATCATCTCTCTAGTCTAAACATTTTTTTTTTTGGTAGGAATTCTGAAATGGCTGGCTGGACTTGTGCACTGACTGACTTAAAGCCACTCACAGATTACTACATGGTGAGTGAGTGAAATCAATTAAACAATAACACAATGGCCAAATTCTCTACCACTCAAGGAAAAAAAAAATCATCATATCATCATATCAAAGTGGATACACGTTTCGCTCGTGAAGTACAATAGACTCCACAGGCAAAGTTCCACAGGTCAGGAGACTGGAGTTTCACTTTACTGCTTTTGTTTGCCGAGTTGCTTTGAACTACTTTGAAATTCTGAGTCTGAATCAGACTTGATCCACCCAACTAACAGCACATCAGGGAGTCTAGTTTCAATCCACCACAGTGCGTCCGACAGAAACTCTGTAAACTCTGTCTCTGTGCCATTTTGCTTGCTTGTTTTGGCTAAACCAAGGAGATAAACGTCAACATGCTTAAATACAGACAAAACAAGTCTAAAGCTCCAAAGAAAAACAGATATGAACTTCACACTGGGACATTGTGCTTTTGCTGACCTTGGAGTCCTGTGTGCTGTTTTGACAGATTTATTATTATTTAAAGCACTTTTATAAGGTATGGAATAAGCAGTGGAGATGGGTGATGTACCTCTATAATATAATCCTTGCCATCTTTTCCATGTACGGCCTTCACAGCGCAGATATCCAAGCCTCCAAACATCTCAGCACATGAGTCCACCCACAGACGATACCTAAAAAAAAACCAAGGTCATTAGAAACACTGATGATCTTTTTTTAAATACTGGGCTGTTAATAGAAATAAAAAACTCAAATCAATCAACAAACTGACTCCACTTTCCTTAACCATGCATCATTCATTCAGTTACTTAACCAGCTGACTAGTCAATTATTCAGCATCTTTATTCATTTGACTTACTGTTCATTTATATGTATATACTTTTCCACTTCATGATCAGATACACATTTATCTCTCACATGCTCAGACACACCTATCTGTCATGGCGATCTGCTCCAGCATAGCAGAGCCCGTGTTGGCCTTCCAGTTACCTGAAATGGAGGTTCTCCTACAAAGAAACAAGACAGAAAGGGTATAAAAAAAAAAACCCCAAAAAACTAAAGTACTCTGTGGATAACATTTTAACACCTGTTAGTCTTTTTTGGTCCCAAACCTTGTGAAATTCTAAACTTGCTATCAACAAGGCCATGGATCACACTGACAAGCACTAAAGGAAACTGGTGTGGAAGTGAGCAGAAGATAAGTGAGTGGTCGCAGGGTCTTTTAGTGGGCTTATTGTGTGGTTTAGTTCAAAGCCAGAAGGGTGTTGCGCCTGCTTTCTTTTGCTATGTTTAAAACAGGAAGAGGCACTGATGCGTGGCTGGACACTGTTTATTTGAGCCGATAAGTGTTTTCCCGCTTTCTCCCCACTTTCCTTCTCTTACTCACATGCAGAAGAATGGCACACATTTATGCCAGTCATGAAATCGGTGACTGTCATAGCAACAAAAAGAGCACTTAAAGCATACACTGACTAGACTGTCTGCTATCAGTTTCTTACAGCAGGCTAAAACATTATTCCATTAAATATTATCTATCATACAGTATCTGTGCATTAGAAACAAGTCTTGTGTTTAACCTGTAATGTTTCAATGTTAAATTTTAATCACCTGATAATTGTCTTATAATCCTATCACATTATTGTGTCAAGGATCATGGGCAGCATGTTAACTGCAAAGGAACCTTGGTGAACATTTTTGAAGGAGATCCTTGAGTATCAAACACCAAATCACAGCTAGGATTTTAAAATAACAATCATACTAAAACAGATAGCAAACAAACCCCAGTAAGGCATTCTTATAATTTACTAAAATTAACTAAAATTAACCCTAAGGCTCATTCTGTTAATCATGGCAGAAAATGTGTGTAACATTTGGAAATGCATTCTTTTGTCTTAAAAGATGGTGAAACGATTGCACAGTGGGTAGCATTCCTTCTTCACAGCTCCAGGGTTTGATCCCAAGCTTGTGTTACTGCCTGTGTGGAGTTTCTAATGTTATCCCCATGTCCATGTGGGTTTCCTCCAGGTTCTCTGGTTTCCTCAAATTGTCCAAAATCATGCCTGTAGGTGGAATGGCTAGCCTCAATTGCCCCAAGGTGTGAGTGTGTATGTGCTTGGTTCCATCTAGGGTGAATTCTTCTGCCTCGCGCCGAGTGTTTCCGGGATAGCCTCCAGATCCACCACAATGCAGACCAAGATCAAATAAAAGATAGTGGTTCCACAGAGTTCCTTCTATTTCATTTGTGATCCAGGCCTTTTAAAAATTTAAAGAATGTAAAAATTTTATATAATCTTTAAAGATTATTAACTGTTTGTATATAGAATGTATTGACTACAGAATGTATTGTATGTCTAAAATAGCAACACTGTGCATGTAGATCATAACGGTAAACTGTGTTACCGATGACCATAAATCATGTGGCATTTATAGCTGTGAACAAGCTCTGAAAGGTCTGAACATATTAAAATAAAGTTGTTGTAGGTGCACTGAACTGGAAAACTACAGGCAACTTCAACTGGTAACACTTCACGGTCAGCAAGTGAGCGAGACTGGGAAGGGAGTGTGTGTAGGAAAGCAACTGTCCAGTGCCACACCGCTGGCGACTCTGGGTGCTGAGGCTAGCCACATAATGGTTAGGACAGGCCCATGGAGACGCCACTGTTTCCCCTCAGAGGATGCCACAGCAGGGAGCAGCGCTGGGAGAGTAGAGTCCTGTGTTATGGCAATACAGTGATTCTATAATGCTTATTCAGTAAACGTGTGGTGTATCATTTCTCTTGGTCATGCGCTGACAGACACGTTTTTTTTATCGCTCTGTCTCTATAAAGTCTGAGGTTTCATACCTCAAGCTAATTTCCATGTACTCACAATCTAAGCTACACTTTCAGCTGGTGAGTCATCTATAGTTACGAATATTCTTGCTTTGTTGTGAACTTCCACGTTGTTCACACTGACTGAAAATGTTCCATAATAAACACATTTAATACATGCAATGTGAAAGAAGTATATGTCAAAACAATACATAAGAGCAGGCACTAACACACACACACACGTAAACAACTACAAGGCTAATAAACCAGTCCTTACATGTACGCTTTGTAGTTGTTGCCAATTTTCTGGATCCGGATGTCGTACTTGGAGTCGACAAAAGGCTCTGCTGTTGCGTATGTTTTGGCGAGAGCCACCACGCTGGTGATGTCCTGGAAATCGGTCGAATTCTCCACCTTAATCTACCATGCATAAAAAATATAAGCGAAGTTTCATTTGTAGCTATTGAACGTACACAAGGACACAACAAGGCAGCTGGAAAGCAAATCTAATAAAAGCATCAAACCATGAATTAATAAAATAAAGCGCGTATGCATAATACTTGCTGACGTATAAAACTACGGCTATAAAATGAAGCAAATCGTATTAAATAGAGCTTGTATAATGAAAACTATGCTGGAAGAAAATACTGCTATCATAGGGAGGTCAAATATGTTCAAAGCAATATTTAAAGAAAAAACTGCTAGAATTTTGTTCTACCACCCTGTAGGATTCCACACATGTAAAATATACCACAAGGTAAGGAAACTAAAAATAAAAATAGTAAATAAGGTAGACCATTAATATAATTTTAAAGGGAACCACTTTGACACTTTTGGCTTAAAGCTGCATATAGCTTGGATACTATAGCTTGGGATTATATTTAAAAATATTAACTTCATCAGAATGGATGGAGCACAACATGCGGTAAATCAACCACATCTTATTTCATCACAGAGATCTTTTAAAAAAGTGGTTACATATCTGATAATTTCCTGAATATACACTCTTGAGGTGCATTTTTAAAACATTCTTAATGCATTTTGATGACAAAAATAGCACAAAGTTAGATGAAACTCCTTTGGAGGATTTCCCTCCCTCCCTGTTGTTTCCGTAGTGTTCTTATCTTATGATCAGATCATCGAGGTCAAGCACAGTCATGTGTGCAAAGAATGAGAAGGATGTGCTCAGGTAACGGGTGCATTGTGTAGAATATACTGTACATTCCTATTTTACTCAGCCTTCTCTATTAAAAATGGAAAGGGCTTTAGAGCATCTCCACATAACTGCCTTACCAGACAAGCAAAAGTTTGCTGTTCGGTTTTCATATTAGCAAAATAAGATTGATTTCATAATTATTAAACAAATTAATTCAACGATAAAGGGTTCTAAGTTGAGATGAGAAATCTTTATCATCACATGTGACAAAATTCATATAATTTACTAATTACAAATAACATTCAGACAGGCCAAATTAAGAACAAGCAAGATGTTCTGAGATGGAAATTCCCCGAACATCCCCTCTCCCTGCCATCAGGGACATTTGGGCTGTCAGAACTCCACACCTTCCATTTCTGTCTGATACACAGACAAATGTAAACAGACATTAGTACATGCACATGTACACACACAGACACACACACACCAGCTGCAGGCATGTATGGAGGTGTGGACTAACAGTGCATTCAAATTGCCCATGACGATATTGAGCAAAATGTGCACTAAATATCATTTTTCCAAAAGCAATGTGTGGAATATTGTCATGTTGAGCTCCAATAAGACAGAGATATGAAACATACAGTATATACAGTAGTAGGTTATATATAGTAGTAGTATGTTACACTTCATTTCTCTCTTGCTACTGGAAAAGAATTATTGTTCATTCTTAGGGTAAATGATATGGATGGATGAGTCATCCTTCACCTTATTCTCAACAAGTGGATGTTCACATGAAACTTAGTATCTGTAAAACCTTCAAAACATTGAATATCAACATTCTGGCACAAGCATACGCTGCACAGTAGTGTATCAAACTTTCATGCCAATGCCGTATATGAGACTTTCTGCAATGTGTTTTAACCAAATTAACGTCTGCCACTACTGTAATAAATCATTTTACCTCTTTTTCTTAAAATAGTGAGTGTTGATCACTTACTGGGCTCATAAAACTTCCTCTTTATGACAACCACAATCGGATAACACCACACGATAACATGGGTATTTTTGAAACATGGAAAGTCTCTGTATTCTCGGAAGCCTAAAGAATTTACCGCTTAAAAAACTCTCCACCTTTTGAAAATACCCACCTCACTGTACTGTGTTTCCTGGTGACTTGCAAGCGTTGTGGCAGAATGTCTCATACACAGCATTCGAGTGAAAATTTGGAAATGTTACTATGGAAACGTATAACATACGCTTGCACCAGAATGTTGATATTCAATGTTTTGAAGGTGCTGCAGATAAGCTGCATGCAAAGATTTTTTTCTGTGAGACTGGGTTGGGAAAACATCAGTACACAGGATTGTAAACTGCAGTTGAACACACACACATTCAGTGACTGTTATGCTAGTGTATTAGTGCAATATGTAAGGAAACAAAGAAGAGAAACTGTTCGTCAGGTGATTAAGATTGCCAGTAAAGGACATGATCATAGTGTCAGCAAGAACAGTCTGTCCATAACTACATAGAGAGGGATATTATATTAAGGTTACAGTGCATGAACCCTTCATTACAAAGACAAATATACAGTACAATGTAAGAGTCTTAGGCACAGGCAAAAAAAATACTATAAAGCAAAGATGCATTGAAAATAACGAAGTTAAACATTTCTACAAAAGAAAAATACTATCTTTTTTAGCAGTAAACAGTAATAAAATAAACAAAGTCAATATTTGGTATGACAACCCTTTGCTTTTTTTTTTAAAATAAGTTTGTAGTGTTTGTGCAGTTTTATAAGAAAATTAGCTGGTAAGTTTTATTGTGTATCTTGGAGAATCTGCCACAGTACTTCTGGAGATTTTGACTTGTCACATTTGCTTCTTTTCTTGAAGATAAAGCCCAGCAGCCTTCATTATGTTTTTTGTCTTATGTCTTCGGAAAGTGATCCATTACACAATTTGTTGCTTTCTTTACTGACATTCAAACATTTTTGTGTAACATTTGTTCATTTTTTGTTGGAAATATATGTTTGAAAATCAAAAGCATTTTTGTACTGACTCAATAATTCATTTACTAACCATCCATAACAAAATATGGTGTCTAAGACTTTTGCACAGTAATACACATACATTTCTCAATGCCCACAACTTCAGGAATAATACAACAGGAATAATACAAAAATAATTCTTTTCTTGAAGATAAAGCCCAGCAGCCTTCATTATGTTTTTTGTCTGAAAATTTTAATGTTACTTTCTTTACCGATGTATGAAAATGTTCTTTGTAACATAACATTTTTTGTTTTGTTGGAAAATATATTTCTTTTTGTCATAATGCAGAATGCATAGGATTGTGTATTTGAGAGTTCAGTGGTGCAAAAAAAAAGCATAGCCACTGATCTACAGACATGGAAAAATGCCATACCGTTCTCTTCCAGGATAACGATTTCCTGTCACTTACATGCTATTGCCTATTGAGGTAATATTTGGACTATTTGGACAAATTTAGACCATCTGAGGGAATATCTTTTGTGTTCATTGCACTAAAAAAAAAAAAAAAATATATATATATATATATATATATATATATATATATATATATATATATATATATAAATACTGTACATTTATGAATGTAACTGAGTTGGGGAGGGGGTGTAGAGTTGGATAGACTGAGGTTAAAAATAAACCTAAAACAGGTGTGTAGTGGATTTGTTAAAAACGGGAAATGTGATTTTTTTTTTTGTGAGGTGCCTGACCGAGCTGTCATCCTGCACTCCTGAGCCTTCTCTCTAAAAACAAGTTGTACTTCATTATGTTCTCTCCCGTCAGGGCGGTTTCCTCACGGCACTAGTGGCGTTTTCCCATGCGGTCATTTCCTAGCTGAGTACTAATAACAAACTTGTGACCATGACTTCATATGTGTAGCCTGTAAAAGGTCCCTGCTACATCATGCTCGTCCTCTTTCCCATTCTCATCTTGCTGAGGAAGCCCAAGTCACTAAGAAGCACCCACAAACCTGGTAAAATCACCATGAAGACAAGCATTTACACAGCTTTGACACAATTTCAGCATAATGTCAAATGCATGATTCACAGGCTATAGAAGAACTGCTGCCTTCTATATAACCTCCCCTGTTGCTGCAGGAAGACACAGCAATAAATGTGACTGTAAGGCCCAATAGGCAAAGGAAGGCAAGCTTGATCCAAGGAAAAACAGCAGCTGACAGAGGCTAACCTTGGAGGAGAGTGCTGATAGCCACCAACGAGGCATTCAGACAGTCAGAATATAACATGGAACAGCAGCAGTTAATGCACTGGAAAGCTGGCATCAAGGCTGCCAAAACTAAAGCCTGATCCTCCACCTAATGCAACAGATTAAATGCTTGACCCATCGACCCAAGCAAGCGGCTGGGCTACTCCACAGTGCAGTACTATCATTAAGAAGATTTTATGCACATTTCAGAGCACAGGGAAGCATTGACCCTGTATAAGATGCGGCACAATAGTGGCAATGACCAATGCAGAAACTAAATCAATCCTGCTAGTAGAGAGACCAGTGGCTTCACTTGTAGTACAATTGGACAAAGCATTGAGGGCAAATCCATACTGTGCACAACCTGAATATAAAAGTCATGGCACACTGGTTTGTTACTGTAGTGTAACTTGTATCGGTACTACTATAATGCATTTGCTCTTGGACATCAAGGAAGTAATGTCCGTGACAGGAGATTCAGTTCACACAGAAATCTAACAGGCAATACTTCAAGCCACAACAACAGGGCATGGGAAATCACTGGCAGAAATGAGAAGGCAAGTCTGGCTTGTTCAAATGCCATTGCCAGAGATTCGCAAAAACACTTTGCTGCTGGTGCATGGCCAGGTCCTTGGTGCACAGGTACAGGAGACACTGGATGATCGCCTCTTCTTGAATGAATCACAAATTAAGCATATGGGACACCAGGTTACTGGAGAGAGCCTTTCAAGTATGGCCAAATTATTTTGGAAGAAGTAGGTTTTACACACCACCACAACAGATGAATGTAGTTGTGCAGGATATAGCACGTGCCACACTGCTACCATGGAAGCAGAGCAGAAAGCAATGGTGGTTTCAAGCAAGGACAAAAACTGAACAAACTGCCAAAGCAAATCACACCAGAAGTGCTGGAGAATTCTAGTGTTGGGTTTGAAAATATTCAGTCAATGGTGGGCAGGTATTCAAATCTGCAATTAAAACAATGGGGGTAAATGACATCAGATCAGTTGCTAACAATATCTCAGAGGCAGCTGAAAGAGCTTCTAGATGGGTTTGGACAAGGAGATGTGATCTCTCATGAATGCAAATATCTTTGCAGGAGAACGCAAAAAAAATGTGAATGAATGCAATGTTTCTTGGGGGAACGCAAAAGTTTTGCGAGTGAACGCAAAAGCATTGAAATATAAATTTTCCTCCCATCTCATTTTTTTCCATCACCATGTCCCCTCAGGGGCTCCGTAAAAAAAGATGTGCAACCTGCCACATTCTTGATTTCAGAGACCTAATTGTTTTCTTAAAAAGCCTCGGTAGCATATTGAAGGCAGATGTGATGCAAGTGAGGAGTGGTGAACCAACATGGCTGGTTTGTGACCACAGATATAAAGAATACATATACTGTATATGCATTCTAATCGCTGTAAAACCCAGATGATTTCTCCGATTCCAAAACAGGGTGATATACCAATTCAGAAGCATTCTATTTGTGTTAGCTCTAACACCTAGGGTGTTCATAAAGTGTGTGCAAGTTGCCCCAGAGCCCCTGCAATACACAGGGTGTCTGAAAAGTCAGGAACCAATGGGAATATGTTGAGCAAAATCCGCAAAAACATGACAGAGCACCTGACAAAAGGCGTAGAGCGTAAGGGTAAATATATAGAACACATGTTGTAAATAATAAATACAAAATGCATATGCAGTCTCACTCTCATTGGTTCCTGACTTTACAGACACCCTGTAGATGATCGGCTGCGGTAATTCTCAGCAGCTAGTGACACAATGGACAGAGCTCGCATGCTATGCAAGCCTTAACAAGTGATCAATACAAGTGTTCATATTTGGATTTCATATGGAAGTGGGTGTGGTTTAGACCTGAACATTTTTTTTTTTATTGTGAACTCTACCTATACTACAGTATAACCCTGGAAACAATGAAAAAATAGAGCTGCTGGAAAAAGAAGTCATTTTTCATTCATAAATTGTAACAACAAATAGTAATTTGCAGAACACAACTTTATTCAACTCCTGAATCAGATGCCCTGTAGACCTTTCTGCCTTCTGTCTAAATTGACTGAGTAATAACAATGGAAAACAAAGAATGAGCTTCATACTCAGGCCCTTCAAGCTCCACATGAAATGAAAACCTTTATTTTTTGTTTTTGTTTCACGCAGCGGGATCAGAGTCCTGATGCACACATCTAGTCTCATCATGAAGCTTTCTGGCAAAAAAACACCCAACAAACAGTGCACTTCCTATTTTTAGCTGTATTTGTATTCATTCAGAACACACTATCTGTTCAAATCAAATCCTAGTAAGGAAGTAGAAAGGTAAGGTATAGTGTATGCAACTATGGTTCTATGACCAAGTGGCCATTTGGGTCACTTTGGCTATTCATGTGAGGTCATGAGGGGATGACTTTAATACTAGCACTTTAGGAAAGCCACTAGTTCCAGGAAAGTGGACTGCTGATCACCAAATCAATTGGATATGTAACCTACCTTTCTCCACTCTAGATGCTAAGACCAAATTTGGAATGAGTTCTAGATCCATCCTGTGCTATGAAACTATGAGCTTTTGGTAATGAGTCATGATCCTTACCTTTCCCATGCCTGCATGGGCGTGCCCCATCTTCACTACAACTGGAAATGTCAGAGTGGGCATCTGGGAGGAAAAAACATACACACACATCAGAGAAGAGTGTAAACCGCAATTAAACAATGGCTTGACCAGAGTGTAATTCATTCAAATGATGTGAGCTGCTAGGCTGCGTGGTTCAGGCCAGTCACTCTCCTCTGAGCTCATAGTGGTAAGCATCACCATAGTTCCCTGGTTCAGTGGTCTCTCTCTCTCGCTCTCTCTCTCTCACACACACACACACACACACACACCCACGATCCATAACGGTAATCGGTATGTCTATTTGGAGACTTTATTATATACTTCTGCATCTCCACCACACACCAGTCCTAGAGCCAGAAATACCTCAGCACAATTTGGAGAAACTCCTAACTCCACTGATGAATGAAGCCATTCAGGGAATAAAAAAGCCTCGTGTTTAGATAGTGAGATATTTTAGGAAGAATGTCGGTTTTATCATGACACAAAAAGAAAAGTTCCTGGAAAAGGGATGGGGAGACCGCAAAGTTTGGGATGGGTTTTGGAGAAAGAAGAAAGATTGCATCTAATGTAATGGGAAAGAAAGTACATCATTAATAACATATGACTGTTAGTAAAAACAAAGCAGCCCAAAGGATCAATTTGCTGTAGTGCAAAGATATGTTGGAGATCGTTAAGAGACCAATCTTACACTCCAGTGATTCCACCCAGATGTCTTAATCCACAGATTAAGTAGAAATTGGACAGATGTCTCAACTCCTAATTATATACCTGATGTGTTGTTTGTGCTGGGTGAATCTTCATTTAGCAGTTTATTTTGAGAAGTGATAATAGAACTATAGGAGGGAAATCCTAGCTGGATGGTCTCTGCTTTGCACTTCAAGGCCATAAGGCATACACAAAAACCTGAGAGATGGATGAGGAAAAATGGGCAGATGATGAAGTATAAAAGTGCAATCATTAAGAACAAACTGAAGATTTAGGAAGAAATATAGAAGGCGTCATTCTTGTCTTTTCAACCTACTGCTCATGTAACATGCTTGGAGGAGAGCACTAACTTCCCTCTCCTATATGGGTCTTTAGACAAATTCAGTCATGCAAATGCAGGGTTGGTAAAGTGTGAAAATTGTAAAAATTATTTTAAAAAATCTTTTTGATTTATAGCATCGATAAAAGCACTACAGGTAAACTCAAATCTTTTTATATATTTTCACAATTTCATGCAATTTCAGACAACTCCCTGACTTGTGCCAATACCAGAATTGAAATGAAAAAGAAATAAAAGCAATAAAAGGACAAGTTTTATTCATATACACACATACACACATAAAATGCATACATGGATCACCACCACTTGGTTGTTGTTAATGAGTGAATGAATGAATGAATGAATAAATGAATGAATGAATGTCTGCTGCTGCTATTTCATACCTTGTTGTACTTTTGCATGCATTCTGTTATTGATATTATTGAATACACCTTGAATTTTTGCACCTTATTACATGACACTGTATTTTTGCACATAATTACCAATGTCTCTTGCACTTCGTTAATTGTTAATATACTGTATGTTGAATGTTATACCTTTGTCTAGTACTTTGATGTCCTTTGCTGCTCTAGCACCTAAATTTATCTATCTATCTATCTATCTATCTATCTATCTATCTATCTATCTATCTATTTATCTATCAATCAATCTATCTATCTATCTATCTATCTATCTGAAAAGAAACTAAAACAACAACAAAAAAAGAAACCATGTAATGTTTTCAATTTTTGTTCAATGATTTTTAAGGAACTGCATTTCTATATTTTTGGGGATGGTTTTAGCTGGTGAATTATTTTATGTGTGTATGTGTGTGCGTGTGTGTCACAGTATTCACATTTCGGGTTTTTAAAATGATTATATATGTTTAAAAATGTAAATTTCAACTTAATTTCAGTATGTTTAAAAGACAACATGAAAAACGTATTAAAATATTTAACAATTATTGATGTATTTTACTTTTCAGTGTAAGTTCAGGTGTTTGACTGTGGGACATACAATAGAGAAGAGTATATTGACATTTAGCAATTCATCGTGTAAAATATTTCAGTTATTCTGTAAGGGTATTTATTTCTGTACACCAATTTAGACATTATTATGGAGGGATAGTGTTTTGTACCACTGCTGTAAGAACAAAACATATACAGTACACAAGCTCATCATAGCTGCCCATGATTGGCTAGTGCCAATCTAATTGACATAGGACTGAGGAAGGTTTTAATGCTTTAGTGTTGTAGTGTTTCCATTCACTTCCTTTATCTTCAGAAATCAACTTATCTGTCAGTCAGTATAAACAAAAATGCACTGTTCTGTTCAGACAGACTTATACACCCCCAACCTGGACACACCCACACATAAGTGTACACACACTTACACCAAGACATAGGAACCACTTCATCTGCCTTAACAGTGTGTAAGTTCAGCACAGAGAGAGAGATAGAGAGAGAGAGAGTGAGAGTGAGAGAGAGAGAGAGAAGGGGGGGAGGGAGGGTGTGAACTGGAGCATAACAGGATACTCCTGCTGAGGATGTGAGTGACACACTACACCCACAGAAATAATATCTACAGATTTCCACCTCCATTTGCTTGCATTCCTCTCAGAATTCCTGTGGCCCTGACGACAGTTGCAGGGTGAGCACCACATCCCTGCCTCCGGGAGCCGGAATGCTCCGGAACAAATAATGTGGTGGAAAAGTCTGGAATGTCTCGCACCAAAGTTAGAATGATGTTGGAAGTCGTAGAGACGAATGTGTGTCTCTATATTAACATTTTGCTCATTTGTTAGTAAATGAGTAAAATAACTATATTTGTTCAGCCCACTTAAAAAATATAATAAAGTGGAACAATAAACACAAAGACAAAAATGTTCCAATTTGTTCAACATAGCTTTAACTGCCTACACCATGTAAAAAGAATTTCCACCGCCTCCTTTAGGTCTGTTTGCACACCAGTGCTTTTGTTTTTACGAAAATGAACAACTGTCTGGAAAGATTTTTCCTCCTTTTCACACCAATAACTCAAGTTATAGTATGTTGGTCAGTAATGGTGGGGCACAAAAGGAGCTATCCAGTTTATGTCGTGACTGACGTCACAAGTCTGGAATCTGTTTTACGAAGTGATTTTCCGTCATTTGCAGTAAACTGTGCAGACATGGCAAGCTGTGAGTGTGTTCCAGCAACTGTTCCGCCTTCCAAACTCAAACAACTTACACCTACAGACCATACACAGGTGTGTGTGTGGGAAGTGTACAGAGTTAGAGAAAAAGAGAAAGAGCTATAGAGAGACAGACAGAGGATCCGGTAGGATACATTTCTGACTCATTGCCTAATGCTGAAACACCTCTGTGTGACATCCAAGTACTCCAAATAGTGGCCCATTGACTGCAGCAAAGCGGTAAACACTTACACATTTCAGACACACATGACTGGAATCTGCTAAACGATGCCAGTAAAAGAGACAGCTGACGTAAATCATAAGACAAATGAAATCTTTCTTAGTTATACAGCTTCAAGTATCCTTCTTTTTACTGTAGATGAATCACATTTAAAGAAAATGGAACTCATATCAGGACAGGATTCATACTTCATCTACTACATGACAAGAGCAGACACACTACTGGGAAGTAGCTCTTCTGGAATACTTGTTTTTCTTTCAGATTATTTGTAATTTTTTTTTTAGTTTTACATTTTGAATATGCTCAGTGGCTAAGGCTCTAGGTTACTGATCAGAAGACTGGGGGTCTTAACCCTCTCTGCTCCAGGGTGCTGTATCGTGGGAAGCCCTGTGCTCTGACTCCAGCTTCCTAACAAGATGGGCTGTGCGAAGAAAAACTTTCAATGTACTATAATGTATATGTGACAAATAAAGGCTTCCAAGTCTGTGTCACTACCACAAAATTCTATTCTAAATAGAATTCTAAAGTTTTCAAGCTATATTCAGTTGCTATTCTCGTGGTCGGAAATAAATATGCCTAAGTAGTGCTATAGGGACATTCAAAATTAAACAGGACAGTGGTATTTTCAACCAATTATAATGTATCACAATGCCAGAATTGTATCTGACTGCAGGTTCTGAGGCAAAGATGGTGGCCATTTGAATTCCCAGACCTGCCAGCCTATTTCACTAAACCTGCACTGCCACTGAAACGACCTGTGACCTTATGGAGCCCCAGCTACCAGTCCAACATACTTACTTATACACATACCCATATTGTTGTGAACCTTACCAGCCTAGTCCCACCATATTGTCCCGCCTTAATGCCAATTATGGATATATCAACTCTCACTTTATAACAATTGGTAACTCTAAACGTAACATAAAGCATGCCTCTAATCATGCTTCAGAATTTATTTATTTAAGTTTGGGCACTCCTGGCCAAATGACATATTGTTTTTTATTTTTGAAGTGAAAAGAAGGAAACATAACCTCTGCAGTAAACTTTTTAAAAATGTCATTTATCTGCAAATGTTAATGCACAGTTACTTTATATTTGATGCACTTAATAAAATAAACAGTAAAATGAATGTGCAAAAGTTAGGCTAAAAGTTGAAATGTCAAGAAGTGGCAGTTAAGGGGAACTGTGGAAATCAAGCAAAATCTGGAAAGGCAAAGCAAAATCATCAGATGACCTGTAGGAAGATTTAGCTGACACAGGAGTGGTGGTGCACTATTCTACTGCGCAGTGTTGTTCGCACAAACTTTATCTATATGGAAGAGTCATCAGAAGGAAACCTCATCTGTGACCTCGTCACAAAAGTCAGTGAGTGATGTATGCAAAACAATATCTAGATAAGCCAGAGTCATTCTGAAGACTAGTGCTGTGGACTGATGAAGTAAAAATGGCCACAATCACAAAAAAAATGTTTGAAATGTCTTTTCAATTCAAAAATCAACTAAATATGTAATTTAGCATAACATTAATTGGTGATGTTCAAATGTGCAATATTTTATAATGTGATGTTCAAATGTGCAATATTTTATGATTTTATATAATTTTATTTCTTTTATTATTTAACTTTTCTTTCTTCCTATCGTTAGTCTTTAATACCTGC
This sequence comes from Pangasianodon hypophthalmus, assembly GCF_027358585.1. Classification (NCBI taxonomy): domain Eukaryota; kingdom Metazoa; phylum Chordata; class Actinopteri; order Siluriformes; family Pangasiidae; genus Pangasianodon; species Pangasianodon hypophthalmus. Next base: position 10,007,260 of record NC_069727.1, read on the forward strand.
ACTTTAACTGTCTGTGAGCTGCTGTGATAAGTGAATCTTATCTTAGCCAAGGGTTGCCCAAACTTTTGTATAGAACAATACAGATATCTGCTGTAAATGTAACAGTATGTCTCTGCTCATGCTTCAAAATGTATGCTTATAGTTTTATTATAGTTTAATCACTTTTTTCCCCCTTGTTCCATCTATTGTCTCTAATTTGGATGTCAGGCTCTGTTCCATCCACTGTGATCATAAGCTATTGTTCCATAGTTCCTTTGTTCCTCGTCATGTTCTGATTTTCTCTGGTTTTGCTCCAGACGTGATTGTCTGGTCTCTGATTATAGAAATGAACTCGATAACCCTGTCTGCTAAGACTCCTGCCTAATGTACTGACTAGGAGTATTGGACTAATCCTAATACACACTTGTGTCCTGCACCTCTGTCCCTCATGCTTCTGTTACTGTCTCTCACATATACAGTAAGCTATTAATCCTTGTGCCTGTGAAAACTGAGTTTTTGACTTAGCATTTATCACACCTTCTAAAAATAAACTAAAATATCTATTACTTTTAGATTCTTGCCTAGTGTCACGTTCTTACATAAGCTGAAAAATGGTTTGGTCTTGCTGACTACAACCATAACTTATAAGGAGATATGCACCAACAATCAATTTCTTACAACCGACTAAATCAATACATTGCTTTTTTTCATTGCATGCCTTGCAGTTTACATCTCCTAGGAAAATTCAGCAAATCCAGCTCCAGAGGGTGAGGCAGTCTTCTGTCCACATGCCCTATCCATTCATTCTTTATGATCTCTTTATTTTTATGCTATGTGCCTATAAACCATCACAACTACCCAGTAGTCTGATGACAGTCAGATCAGAGAGACTGAAGAGAGAGGCATACACATGGCTTTGGAACAGAAACGCCTGGAAGTCCACTAAAAAGGAAATGGGCTTGCGTGAGAATCTAAACAGATATTAACCTTTTCCCCAGAGATCACTCAGGACACTCAGGACACTCTGAAATGTCTACAAGGCTCCTTTCAACTCTTTAGGAAGTCTAAATTTAATGCTCGGTATGGCTTTAATTAGGCTTGTTCCCTATGTCGTAGCAGACGTTGGGAAAGTGCTACAATGCTGATCTGAACTTCTAATAATAGTTTAATCCCAAATAATTTCAGCAAAAATTACAACGCTCATGATTCCTTGATATGAAATAATTGAAGGAATATCACTCTGGCTTTTGAAATAGTACCGATTAGTTTTTACTTTACTCATTACAAAAAGAGGAATTAAGTGATAGCACTACTACTTTTTGAAGTAGGTGGTGTTGTGGTGTTTTTGCATTGTTTAATGAAATAATAAAGTACTCAGTTCATAATGATTTGTTGCACTGTATTCTAATATATTCATAATCTTTTGGACTGAACAAACATTGAGTAATTCGGTGTATTATCTGAGCAGTGCAGAATTTTATTTCTTAAGAGGTGTCTTTGCTTTTAGTTATCATCAGTGTGTAGCCTTTGAAGTCTGTACCTTGTGAGTATGTTCACCTTCATTCCACCAAAGGGAGGAAATAACAAACGAGGTCTATAAACCGAGAGTGCCATGTCACACTTTTCCCAGACTGGACCTGTTTTTTTTTTCTGTGGAAATGCTATTAGCAGCTAAAACCTTTAACAGGGCTAATAACATGTCGCAGTTACTACACAGGACGCTGTTCTCATCTGGCTTTCGTTATGATCTATACTGGAAACATGTGTGAGGAAGAGACATGCTCTATTTTCAGGTCTGAGAGATTCCTAAGTGGAATATTCCTGATAAATGACGTGTTCTGGCGATGGAGAAATCTACTGCCCGAACACCTGCAAGTATTTTCTCTACTCATCAAAGAAACAAATCAAGAACAGATGCAGTGAAACTAATTTGCTAAACAGTACTGACCAGTCACTGCAATGAATGAATAAATGAAGTTATTATAAGCCAAATGACTAAGCGACCCAAAAAGTCTACTGACTAACACTGAAAAGCCTCTAAGGTGTTAAAGCTTCCGGCCGTGTGTAAACAGGTGGTTAAGTGATTTGGTTTAAAAAGGTAAGCATGATGTGCTACTTCTCTATCTTTGATCAGTACAGCTACTCAGAAGTGGTGACCCCTTCAGAGTTAAGTACAAGTCCAGACAGCATGGCCTATTTTTGGGGCTCACTTTGCTGTGGGCTTTCTGTATGGTGTCCTGCCAAGAGCCATATAGTAGTCTTATTATGACTGAACCATATTTGTATAGATTTTGCAGTCATATGAGACTGAGCTCTCCAACACAATGGGCTCTGGTGAAACAGCACTGCTGAAACACATTCCATTCATTCTAGGACAAGAGCACTGTCTAGGACCAAACATTATATACAGTCAGACTATGGTGGTGTTATATGAGCCAGTATTTATGTAAAAAAAAATGGCTTGGGAGAGTAATGTGGAGGTTGTAAGTAAGAGTAACCATAAAAATTCAAAATGCTGGAAAGAGGTGAGAGAAATTGGGCTCTTGTAATTCATAAAGTCTTTATAAACACAAGGGGGAAATTAAAAGGGAAATAAAAAGTTAATATACACTGTAACATTGCCGCCTCACAGCTCCAGAGTCCCCGATTCGATCCTGAGCTCTGCTTATTTGCTTTTTCAAATGTTCCCTCTGTGTCCTTGTGGGTTTTACAGGTTGTCCAGTTTCCCAAATACATGCCAGTTGGTGGTTTGGCTATGCTAAATTGCCCCTAGGTATGAATGTGTGTGTGAATGTGTGTGCATGGTGCACTGCAATGGACTGGCATCCCATCCAGGGTGTATTCCCGCCTCACGCCCAATGTTCCCAGGACTGGCTCTGGATCTACTGCAATCCCGACCAGGATAAATCGCTTACCGAAAGTAAGTGAGTTCCACATTGCACATACCACCTATGTACTGCATGGAGAAAACCAAAGAACCAAATTCAAATCAGCATGGCCAGAATTTGTAAGATGCTTAAATATTATGATCCTACCTAAGTGCAATTAGATTAATTATCACAATCAGAAAGAGCTTTATTGCCAAGTGTGCTTACACACACAAGGAATTAGACTTGGTAAGTGTAGCTTGTTTTGTTCATGTAAAAACATTTTTAAGATCATATTTACATTACAGATATTCCTTTGAAATCAAAATGTGAAATAAAAGTGTTAAAAAATATAAAACAATTTTAATCCCTGTTACAAATCCCTCTACCATTTATTTGCACTCATGCCTGCCAACAGGAGACATTCCAAGCATGTGAAGGGGTTTTGTACATCTACGTACATAAATATTGTTAATATTGCTAATAACAGCGTTCATTCAGGTTTGCTTAACTGATATTCAAACATTTATTTCCCAGCACTTACAAGGTGGGTAAACAGAATTGGTCTAGTATAACACAGAGGAACATTTAACCTCAATATACAAAACATGACTTTAGTATACAGGAAAAATGAAACAGGGTGAAACAGCGAGTGAACTTTGAGAAGATGTCTCAGCACGTGACATGAACAAGTGTATACTCTCGGTCAATAATGACTTAGCCACAAAAATTTGGCAAGAACAACGAACGCTTTATGATTCATGTGAAACAATGGTCAAACTAAATGGTCTTATAAGAGCCTCTGTGTAAGATCTTTCCTATACTAACTGCACATCTTTTCTCAGGTGAGATTATATTACTCAGAAGGTTTTAAGTTAAACAAATGTGTTCAAGTCTGTTATGCATCACATATTACTTTATCTTACCAACAACTTTCACTGTTTGTCATAAATCAGGTTCATAGCTTCTAAGTAAAGCATTTAAACAAACTATAAATAACCTTTAAAATAATCCTAGACCATAATGACCCTCTTTTATTTATTCATGTTTGGCTAGTTGTTCCACACTGTTTGTGGTTAGGTTCCCTGCTCGGGGCCCCTGTGACAGTGCCAAGTATCTAGTATCCCAGAATAAAACCAAGGTGACACCTCCATCTTCTCCAGCTCCACAAAGCTCTAGTGAAATCACTGCTGCTCTTTAAAAACAGCATATTATAAAAATGACTTCCCAGAGATGGCTCCCCAACAGCCTATGTACGTATACACGTGATAAGACGCCGTATCTACAGATAACATAATTTGTGTCACTGCGGCCCACCAAAGCCGAGTCCCAAATAGAGCAACACCCTCTGTAAAAAACAGAGCCATTAGCAGTGCCTTTAGCCATAACCATGTCTTATTCTGTCAACACAATGCTTCCATCCACCTACTGATTTCCATGGAGTTAGGATGATTCTGTTTAAACTTCAGCTTGACAAGACATAACAAAAAAACAACTTCCCAGTAAAGGTAAAATACAGTTAAATTTAACAGGACAAACAAAGGTTAAGAATCATAGAAGAACACCAAAGTTTCCCCATCAGTATTAAGAACTGAAAGCTGACGACGCCTTTGAGTAGCATGGGGTCTTCGCTTTCCCAGCCTTATAGTACATGTATCTCAAAGAGGCACACAAAGGGGATTCCTGCCTATAAAATCTGATCTGAACAAACTGTTTGTCTGCCTGACCTTAAACACACCCAGGGGTGGTCAGCCATGTGGGTGAAGAGTGACCGCTGACTAATGGAACGAGCCAAAGACAACGGAAATTAGCTAAAAATTGCATTATAAAACGCTGACCTTTTTTTATTTTTTATATTAGTTATGTTATTTTGACACTGGATTTAAGGATGTTTCCATAGAGAACAGACCCCTGATGTTACACAAAACATGATTTCAATCCATGGTCCACTCGTGTTTATTAACACTGGACTTAATGTTACTCTTGATTGCACCACAATGTCTCACGTTTTCATCATCAGCCCAATGCCTGTCGAGGACCCTATCAAGGACCCACCTTAAAAATCTTTTATTTCTAGGACTTTGGCAGTAATTGTTGGAAACCTAAAACTTTTTAACCTATATGACATAATGCATAACCTAAAAATGAGTAATGAGACAAACAAGGGAGATTCCAAACCCACGGCTATATTTAGTCTGTTTGAGATCCCTGTTGAGGTCCACCTCCAGTCCTCCGGGGGCTGACGCATATAACCCACTACCCCCTGACCCAAACTATTTCCACTGCAGTGAGTCACTAGCACTCATTCTTCCTCCCTTAAGTCCTTTTTGCCCATCCTGTCCTTTTTTCCCCTCTGCCCTCTTCTTCTTCCCCCATTATTCTTTACTCCTACACTGAAGCCATTCCCACACTTCAGTGGAAGAAGATGAACCTACTTTCAGTATCACTTAAGATCAGACCATATGCCTAACTGTTACACAATAACAAGGACAAAACTGAACGCATTTAAAGACAGTTCATTCACATTCCATCATTAATACTACATATAGTATAAGCACAGTAATAATAATAATAATATAGAACTTTCTATATATAAATGCTTTTATATATTCTATATCTAAAAGCGTTTTACAGAAAGAAAACACTAAATATCCCAAGAGAAAGCCTAGAATAAGTTCAATGAAAGTAAATGAATTACAAGGTAAGTGTAATGCTGGCTGTTGATCATAAAAAAAGAACATTTACAAGTGAGAAAGGCAGTCAATAAATCAATAAAAAAACATTAAGGAAAAAAAAAGGATGGGACAGGACAAAATTTTATGTAATAAATGATGCACAACAAAAATACAAATAAAATAAAATTAAAAAATGTAAAGTAAAAAACATTTGATAACACAAGAGTAAGCAAGCCACAGGCCTGAGTAAAAATGAAGATCTAAAGCTTATTTATAAAAGAGGAAACAGTTCTGTCAATGTCTTCCATAATCTATAAACCATAAACTACTAAAAGCACTTTCACCTACTTTAGTTTTAATTCTTGAAATGACTAAAAGACTGTCGGCTGATGGCCTCTATCTCTCTCTCTCTCTCTCTCTCTCTCAGAACAATTTCGTCTCAGGTACAATTTGGTTTGGTTTTTTTAAGGGATCTGGCTGGTAAGTGTTACTGAGCATCTTGGAGAATCTGCCACAGTTCATCTGGAGACGTTGACTGTCACATTTACTTCTTTTTTGCATGCAAATGCCAGCAGCTTCATTATGTCTCTTTGTCTTATGTCTTTGGAAAGTGAACCATTACACAATTTGTTGCTTTCTTTACTGACATTCAAACATTTTTGTGTAACATTTGTTCATTTTTTGTTGGAAATATATGTTTGAAAATCAAAAGCATTTTTGTACTGACTCAATAATTCATTTACTAACCATCCATAACAAAATATGGTGTCTAAGACTTTTGCACAGTACTACACATACATTTCTCAATGCCCACAACTTCAGGAATAATACAACATAATGTTTTTTTAAACAATCCTTTAAATGTTTATATATAAAATATAATTTGGGTTTTTTAATGTCTGGAAGTTAAGTTTAAAAATATCTATGTTGCAATGGAAAAATTGCTTGTTCTTTAACTCGATGTAGCAAAGAAAAAAGAAAAAAAATGAAAAAGACTTCTGAATGCTTGATTGTGGACCAATGCAATGTTCCCATGCCATAGGAATATTATAACAGCCTAGCACAAAATGAGAACACTCTTAAAATTTTATAGCACTATGGGTTACACTTAGGCCAACTGGAGGTTTCATTCCATTCTATCAACATCATCAGAATTATGCTTGGATGTTTCCGTGCTGTCACGCCTCAGGAACCCCTCATTGTCTTACATGATAAACCTATACAGCAATTTAGTCTGACCACAGACTAAATACATACAGTATGGGAGAACCGTTAGACAGAGCGGAAAGCACAAGCTGAGTGGTTTGGTTTGATCTGACATCCCACTTAGCGTACTTCATCTTCTCTTATTTGGAAAGCTCCTTTTGTGGGGGCTGTTGCCCTGGGTTACATCTGAATTGCCTTTTTAGGAATGGCCCTGGTGTTTTTACGAATCCGTAAAGAACCTAACTAAATGTTATCGGACAAAAGCAGCCTTGCAGATCAAAGAAGCCTTCCATGATCCAGCTCGAGTGCTGCTGGCACAAAAAGCAGAGGTGGGCGAATAATAGCAGAAACAATTGTAAGTGAAATTTCAAGAGGAATAATACAGAGAACAGGGCTTGATGCATCATTAAAAGCAGCTAGAGTAATCTTGGCATAAGTGACAGATCCAAGCTGGTCAGGCTGAAACCTCTCTTCCTTCTATGTTCATGCACTGTGATATGACAAGTATGAAATGTTTAGAAAGCTAAATAAAACATGCAGGAATTGATGTAGCATCTGCTGATCCATGCTGTCAAACTCTATATCTAAATCAAATATCCTTCCCTTATTTGTGGCACTATTTCCCCAAGTACTGCTCATATTAGAAGGTCTCATGTTGCATAATCAAAATTAATAATCAAAAAAAGAAGGAAAAACTGATGATGATTTCAAACATCGCAATAAAATATAAGAGATTCAATTCAAGTAAATTTAAATATAAATTTAATATATGGATGGATGGATGGATGGATTTCATTGATCCCTGAGGGAAAATGTAGGAATTTGCACATGTGTCAAAGAAGCATACAATATTACCACAATAATAAATTGTAAAATGTTGTATGTGATAAAAAAGGTGATCATTAATGTGTTCTTGGACTGAGCACATGTTTTTTCTACCCTAAAGCTTTTCTTAAATTCCAAGCTTATGCTAATTGATGCGATGTAACGCAATAAATATTGTCTTTGTTTAAGGTCTATGTGGAAATGACTGGACTGTAAATTGGAAGTAAAAGAATGTTAATTAATGTATTATGGGTTGTAAATTTTTTTGCATATTTTTGACATATTTGCTGTCCAATGTTTCCATCTTTTTTTTTTCTTTTCTTTTTTTCCATTACTATGATGTTTGACTGTTTGACAGTTAATGAGACAGTTAGTTAATCATTTGGGCTCAAAAAATGCAGCAAAACATACATGTTGGTCTGATGCTGAATTTTTTAAAAAGTGCAATATGCTGCAAATATATATATGATATTTCTGGGCCATGAATTGTGGATGATAGTGTAATGACTGAAATAACACCTAAAGGATATTAAACATTAATATGAATTCCGAGTCGGACAAAATGTACATGAGAAGTTGGGCTCAGCATAAACACAGCATCACAGAGGAAATTGCTGCATAATGTTGATAAGCATGACCATCAACTGTCGCATCGTTTTTGCATGAACTGTTGAACTTGATTCTTTTGCAAAGGCATCTGCATTGCACAACACAAGCAGAATGTGGGATAGTATGTGTACTTCTCAATGAGTTAGCATGTCTGTGAAAGAGATGCCCAGTGGCATGTACGTGGTGAATGTTTGAAGAGGTTGTACATTTCTCAGAATTGTTCATGCACTTCATGCTGCCTCACACAGTACACAGTACAAAGGTCATGATCGTTCTTCAAAAAGTTACATGATAGATACTTTACAATGGTACAGTAACATTAAAGGTTCAGGGAACCTAAATCCATGATTGCTTACTAATTGGGTTGTTTTGGTTGGCCTTGTGGTCACAAAGAATGCATGTATGTAAGTATAATTCTCAACAACTTCTCCTATTTTACTCCAACACCGCTTTTATTAAAACTATATGCTCCTCTATGTATGGCCTATACAAATCAGGGCAGCCTATAGGAAGATGGAGGCTACACTGGTGATATACACAAATATAACACAAATGTGTATGCTCTGGTACAGTTTACCTCCAAACCTGACACAGATACGGAGCCCTCTCTGATCTAACTAATAGATCATTACTCATTTACAAATATAGTTCATATTTTTCATGGGAAATGCAAAAACAGTTATCAAATGTGCAAATTGTATTAGCCATTATGTTTTTTCAAGTTTAGCTAATAATTCAGCTCTTATTTCCTGCTAGAAACTCACTTTTACAATGAACTACATAGTACATATTTTATATATAACATATACATCATGCTACTTTTACACTGTTTGCCAAAAATATCATTCCATGTTACTGAGCTCTACATATACCTGTGGAATGAATGAATCCATGCGCCCTGTTATTGCCTGATGCATTAGACAAGGTAATTTAACAAATTAGTATAAATAAAACCCAGGATTACGGCACTTTAAATGTAGTTTCCCCTGAACTCACACAACATAGTTTACACTAGATTTTCAGTTTTAAATTGTCTCACTTTTTATTCAAACTATCCTGGGAATTTAACATAACATTTATATTTTGTATACTTATATACCACTATTTCAATATTTTCACGACACTTTAAGCAACACAGTCCAACCATTAGTAATGAAAACAATGAAAAAGTATGTTCCCTTCCTCCAAACCATTTAAAGACCACAACAAGTCTAAGAGTGAGTTAATGTGAGGGCTGAGGAGTCAGAGGTCGAGTGCCTTGGATCATTCTCACTGGTGTTACACAAGCCTGTGCCTTGAACTCAGAGGATCAAGCCTTCGGAGCGATATCTCTGCTCTATTCTTCATAACCCTTACATAAAAGTGGAGGGAGAAAGAAAGATTTAAGTCTAATTTGATTAATTCAAGAATTCAGGTTCTCTGCGGAACCTTACTGGGAGACTGCACTTTTCTGCTTTCAAGGCAATTATAAGAGCAGAGAAACAGTTATGTTGCGGATTATGAGAAGTGCAAACACCTTTCTTCTTTGCCTTGTTTTAAGTGCAATCTCAAATACAGAGCTCTGTATATCAAATTAGTATCCACATCTGATATAGCCTCAGAGAATAAAAATTTCACACAGCATTTCCTCAGACATGTGTCAAACCACACATTAGTATACTTACACCACAATACTTACACCTCCAAAAAAAATAAAATAAATTAAATTCTACAGTGCCAAACATTATGACAAAACAGTACATCAGGATGTACACTGCATACTGTCATAGTAAACAACATCCAAATAGTCTCTCAAATCTCTCAAACCCACAGACCACGCTGCTACAAAACAGGTCAAGACTCCATTTTAAAATCCATATACAGTATTCAATTCTAGCTCTGAGAACACACACACACACACGCACATTTTATATGTATATATATATATATATATTATATATATATATATATATATATATATATATATATACACACACACACATATATATAAGTTTAATACTCCTAAGTTAATGCCTTTTTGCAGCTAAAGTTTTATTTTTTTTTATATTGTCTAACGTCTCTTGCTGCTGTAACACTGGAATTTCCCACCTGGGGTTATTAAATTGTTATCTTATTGTACAGTGTAAACCACAGTGTAATAAATACGTCAAAATAGAATGCCACTTCTCAAAAATGCATAATACAGTAGTAAATGTCTGTCAAGCTAATATACTGTTTGACTCAAAAATTTGTCCACCCTGTGTGATAGAATGATAAAAACAAAAAATGTAAAAAGTTTTATACTGTATAGCCAAAATTATGTGGACACCTGACCAGCAGACCCATATGTGGTTCTTCCCCAAACTGTTGCCACAAAGTTGGCAGCACACAATTGTATACAATGTCTTCAGTTTCCCTTCACTGGAACTAAGAGGCCCAAACCTGTTCCAACATGATGCAATGCCCATGTGCCCAAAGCGAGCACCATGAAGACATGGTTTGCCAAAGTTGGAGTGGAAGAACTCGAGTGTCCTGCACAGAGCCCTGACCTCAACCCCACTGAACACCTTTGGGATGAACTGGAACGCCGACTGCACCCCAGACCTCCTCACCAACATCAGTGCCTGACCTCACTAATGCTCTTCTAACTGAATGATCAAAATCCCCACAGCCACGCTCCAAAATCTCATGGAAAGCCTTCCCAGAAGAGTGGAGGTTACTATAACAACAAAGGGGGACTAAATCTGGAATGGGAGGTTCAACAAGCACATATGAGTGTAATGGTGAGGTGTCCACATACTTTTGGCTATATAGTGTACCTACCAACAACACTCTGAGTGTGACTGGATTCGCGGATGTTCCTTTATCATCATAAGTAACTAAAATATCAATGGTGGGAAAAAAATCAGAAAGTTCTTCTTTTCTGAATATTTAATAAACACACTGTAAGTTGTATAACTTACTCATCCTCAACCGCTTTTGTAACTCAGTGCTGATATTTATCACTATTCATATCTGATCTAAATGAGATGTCATGAACATGACATGAACTTCTTTTAGGGCTTTTTTCAGACCACTATTTCAGGATACACCCAATATTATATTTTTAATTCTTCAGTATAGTATTTTTTAAAGTTACATTTAATTTTTTTTCACACAGACCCTTTTCCACTCCACTATATACACACAGTATACCGCTATAAATGTAACACAAATGTACCTGAAGTGTCTAGTAGTGTTTGGTGGAGTTATGTGAGATGGTGTTTGTTGGAGTTATGAGACACAGTGTTTGGTGGAATTATGAGAGACAGTGTTTGTTGGAGTTATGAGAGACAGTGTTTGGTGGAGTTATGAGAGACGGTGTTGGATGGAGTTATGAGAGACAGTGTTTGGTGGAGTTATGAGACAGTGTTGAATGGAGTTATGAGACACAGTGTCGGGTGGAGTTATGAGAGATGGTGTTTGTTGGAGTTATGAGAGACAGAGTTTGATGGAGTTATGAGACAGTGTTGGGTGGAGTTATGAGAGACAGTGTTGGATGGAGTTATGAGACAGTGTTTGTTGGAGTTATGAGACACAGTGTTGGGTGGAGTTATGAGAGATGGAGTTTGTTGGAGTTATGAGACACAGTGTTTGTTGGAGTTATGAGACAGTGTTGGGCGGAGTTATGAGAGATAGTGTTGGATGGAGTTATGAGACAGTGTTGGGCGGAGTTATGAGAGACGGTGTTGGATGGAGTTATGAGACAGTGTTGGGCGGAGTTATGAGAGACAGTGTTTGTTGGAGTTATGAGAGACGGTGTTGGGCGGAGTTATGAGAGACAGTGTTGGGCGGAGTTATGAGAGACGGTGTTGGATGGAGTTATGAGAGACAGTGTTTGTTGGAGTTATGAGAGACGGTGTTGGATGGAGTTATGAGACAGTGTTTGTTGGAGTTATGAGAGACGGTGTTGGATGGAGTTATGAGAGACAGTGTTTGTTGGAGTTATGAGAGATAGTGTTGGATGGAGTTATGAGAGACGGTGTTGGATGGAGTTATGAGAGACGGTGTTGGATGGAGTTATGAGAGACAGTGTTTGTTGGAGTTATGAGACACAGTGTTGGATGGAGTTATGAGAGACAGTGTTTGTTGGAGTTATGAGACAGTGTTGGATGGAGTTATGAGAGACAGTGTTTGTTGGAGTTATGAGACAGTGTTGGATGGAGTTATGAGAGACGGTGTTTGTTGGAGTTATGAGAGACAGTGCTGGGTGAAGTTATGAGAGATGGTGTTGGGTGGAGTTATGAGACAGTGTTGGGTGGAGTTATGAGACACAGTGTTTGTTGGAGTTATGAGAGACGGTGTTGGGCGGAGTTATGAGAGACAGTGTTGGGCGGAGTTATGAGAGACGGTGTTGGATGGAGTTATGAGAGACAGTGTTTGTTGGAGTTATGAGAGACGGTGTTGGATGGAGTTATGAGACAGTGTTTGTTGGAGTTATGAGAGACGGTGTTGGATGGAGTTATGAGAGACAGTGTTTGTTGGAGTTATGAGAGATAGTGTTGGATGGAGTTATGAGAGACGGTGTTGGATGGAGTTATGAGAGACGGTGTTGGATGGAGTTATGAGAGACAGTGTTTGTTGGAGTTATGAGACACAGTGTTGGATGGAGTTATGAGAGACAGTGTTTGTTGGAGTTATGAGACAGTGTTGGATGGAGTTATGAGAGACAGTGTTTGTTGGAGTTATGAGACAGTGTTGGATGGAGTTATGAGAGACGGTGTTTGTTGGAGTTATGAGAGACAGTGCTGGGTGAAGTTATGAGAGATGGTGTTGGGTGGAGTTATGAGACAGTGTTGGGTGGAGTTATGAGACACAGTGTTTGTTGGAGTTATGAGACACAGTGTTGGGTGGAGTTATGAGAGATGGTGTTTGTTGGAGTTATGAGAGACAGTGTAGACTAGTGTTTTGACAAACTTTTGAATGCAGTAATATGTGGGTTGAGGTGTAACCTTCATGACAATTCCGTGAAGCATTCTGGCCCCTGATGGTAAAAGCATATCTTCCAAACCCTGAGAAACCTCAGAGAAGAAGGAATGGGTTTGTTCTTGGAGGTTTTTTATTTATTTATTTATTTATTTAAGGCAGTCGCGAAGTCAATCTTCAATACGTCATGCCAGTGCCATGTTTAATTGGAATGGCATCATCGACGCTGTGATTGGCTGTTAGCCGCGACGCCTGTGGGGGGCGTTACACAGCTGCGCCAACTATAACCCAAGCGGCGCGCGCTCACGCAGAGCACTCACCTCAGTCCGAGCAGGCGCGAGCGCACAGTTCTCCAGATCAGAAGGGAAGAGAGAAAAAAAGACCAGACAAGACAAGACAAGAAGCGATTCGACGCGAATAAAATAAAAGAGAGAATATGAAATCCGGCTACCAGCTGCTCAGCCTGCTGTTCGTGTTCAGCAGCTTGCGCGTGGACGAGCTGGAGGCTTGCTCGTGCGCGCTCGCGCACCCGCAGGACGCCTTCTGCAACTCCGATATCGGTAAGAAGCGCTTTCTGTCGCACTCACACTGACCGTAATGGTAAGTTCGGGTACATTTCTAAAGTTACAGAACCACGTGGAACTCGATACTGGACTCCATATGTGACTTTTTTTGTGCATCTGGAGCATGGTATAGAGAGCCACGCGCTGGGTAGTGCACCGGGATGTTTTGGCGAGAGATGCATTCAGCAGGTTGTTTAACAGAAAAAAAAAAAAGGTCTAAATCGTCTAAATGCGTCCCTGCGCACTACACTCGCTCACTACGCACTTAGGGAAAGTTGGAGTGTTGCGCCTTGCAGCCGGAGGGAGGGAAGAGTTAACGGTCGCCATGGCAACACGGCCACGGCGCTAGCACAGAGTTGTTGTTTTGTTTTTTTTTTCCTCTGAACAAATGGGCGCCTTCTTGAGTAATAAAGCGGGCTGATCATTTTTCCAGCTTCACACTCTGTCCAGCCTCACTAGCTGTTTACACTGAAGGACAACTGGACTGTCACTGGGTGTTCACTCCTGTGCTGAGTGAGCACAGCATCCCTACCAACTCCTTTACCAGCATATGCCACATAAACACATGTAAACATTACTGTTTAAAGGTATCTCTCTGCTGAAAAACATCACAAACCCTCAGAGAATTTGTAATGGTTTTAATGGTTATAATGGGGATTGTATTGGTTTTAATGGAAGCTGTAATGGTTCCTGTGGGTCTCTACTGGTAATCTGTTGCCTTCTATTGGTGGCATGTTATGTCTACTAGATACCATTAAGGACCTGTAATAGTAATGGTTTTAATGGTTAACAGTTGATGGTTTGTAATGGTATCTGTAGTGGAAACCATTAGAATTTCTGTGAAGGTTTCTGTTGTCTTTTTTTCAGCAGCACTGTAATACTACAGCATTTGATAAGCACAGTGTGATTTTGTAATCCAGTCTTGCATTCTGGTTAGAGCAGACAGAAACAGGCTTATAAACAGGCAAACTGACTTTCTGATCATTACTTTTAATGTTTTGCCCTCAGTATCAGATGCCAAGACAATCAGACTGAGGGGTACGGAGTTGTTTTGAGATCTACAATCTCAGATGCTGAATGAATGCATGAAAAAAAAAGAAGGACTATGTGGCCTTTCAGATTTAAGAGAACATATGCCATATAGTTTACATAAAAATATTTAGTTTTTGTTTTAAATCAATATCAATTTCATTGCTTATTACTGAATTGAATTGAAACAAGTTTCTAATTACTAGTTTGAATTATGCAGAGTGAGTGTGATCAATTCACAGTATAAAAAAATCTCGCAAGAATGTTGGCACTTTCAGGAAAAAATAACTCTAGTAGTAAATGAACCTGATTAAATCACATGTGGCTGGATTTCGACCCAGGTTCGATCCTGAACTCGGGTGACAGCTTTGAAAATACATGATCAGGTATAAATTGTGTTTATGGAACTCAGTTCATTCATGTGGAACCGATGTACATATTTGAATTAATTAATTGAATGTTGTGTTATTGTTTAATGAGCCCCTACAGTGTTGAATTAACTCTTACAATACTTAACATCCTTTCTCGAGTTTCCTGCCAGTTGCCATGGTTTCACTGGTAATGCCAGGCTAGTGCCATATCCACACAAGCTAGCTACAGAACCCATATGAATCCACCCTTGCTACCACAAATCAGATTTCTTCCTAATAAAAATACAATTCTGGAGAGAAACGCTTATCTGTAAATGGCATCCATGGTGGCCACTATCTACTAAAATGATCCTAAAACAACATTTTGCTTTCACAAAATTTGACCAAAAAGGGCATTGAAACACATACCACTGACATTAATTTATTTTCTACCAATTGAAAGCTGTAGTAACAGCGCAAGTATGAGTCAAGTGCTGCAAATACTAACGAAATGTGGAACCAAAAACATGGAAAAATAAAAGAAACATACTGCTGTCCCTCTCTCCTATTAGTGGCTGGTGAATTGTTTCGCTTCTAATTTGCATAAAATTAAACATAGCTCAATTTTGTCGCGTCACTCGCCCCGCCTACTTCCCATCGCTAACAGCTGCTTCACTCTCAGTCAGTGGAAATAACTAGTTTTCATTAAAAATGAATGATTTCCGGCCAGTTTGTTGCGTCACGATACTACAGGTATGAGCGGAGGGTTAGTTTTTATTAAAAACCTACAGGCTTGCACCAGTTCCTGCAGTTTTCAGTTGTGTCTCAGTTGTGTCTAGACTCATTATATGTGTAAAACCAACCCTACAACAGAGAGCTTCCTTTCTGAAGAGGTTCTAAGTAAAAATCCTTTACGATGCTAGAACCCTTAGCCATCCAAAGAACCTATGATAACCCTTTTTAATAGACGAGCCTTCATACTTAGCAGTTAAGTAGAGAAATAGCTCAAAAAGGCAACATTTTCAGTTCTTCTGCGGAAATCATAAAGTCTAATGATGTGTTTGGAGGTTTGCCAGTACTACGACTGTACGTGTGCTCTTAATACTCAAAAATTGTCACTTGGAACAAATAACCTGGAGGAAAGGACCAACTTCCAACAAGTACATTTGTAAAAGCACACAGCTTTTGAAACCCTTTGCAGCCAGGGAACCCTTTAACTGTAATATAAATTCCACTGACTCCCTCAGTACAGATTTATTTTATGAACATAATATAACCATTGAAACATTGGCTCATTATTGTAAGGGTGCACAATAATATTTTAGCTATTTATTGGAGCCCTGGAGCTTTTTTTCTGAACTTTCCACCAGCAGAACCCATCAGGTCCAAGTTATAATAATAAGACATTATTCACGGGCCTTTTTGTTTTTGAGACCACAAAAAGATTGGACCACAAATGGTCACATGCTTATTTTAATATTATTAAAACCATCTTCACATTATGATGCCCCAGTGCATTTTTAAAAACCTGTAATGTGTAATAATTTTATCTCCACATACATACACACACACAGTACTGACCCACATATTACATTCAGATGCAGAAAAAGAGACAGAGAAAGTTAAGAACAGTGGGCCAGGTTCAGTGAGCGGTGAGGGGAGGCTGTTCAACCCTCAGAGTCTGGGTGTGGATGTGTTACAAGGGCGTTTTCCAGTTTCTTCCCATCTCGCTCCCTGAGTGATCCTAGGCCCAGTAAAACATGCTTTATAATGAAACCCAGCTAAAAGGTCATGACCAAGAAAACAGGAAGTATTTCATTTTTTTAAACATATGATAGAGAACACTCTTCCTCCTGTGGTTAACCACTGATGCTCCATAGGGCTCCTTGTGAAACACCAGGTGGATGGGCACTAAAGCTGAGTCTGATTGGGCCCAATTTCCTCTGACATGGTTACACCCATTGCTTTACATCTGCTTTAATCTGCCTATCATAACTCTGGCTCTGGCAAACAGTTTGTCTGTGATGCTGCAAGCACTGGTTAGCCAAGAAAATCCCTTTTTCAGGGGCCTCTGTAATACATAAATGGTTCTGCGCACTTACTGCATTTCTTTCTGCTTACGGCTATACAGTTCGTTCAGTTATCACACTGAGGATCATGAAAACTAATGTGCTTGGAGATAAGAGGATCAATATATGTGCCAATTGCAGAGCAAAATCCTGTAAACCACTGCAACAATTTAGAAATTAAATCTGCCCCACAGAAATTTCATTTTGACGTCTGGATTCCTATCTGACCCTTTAGTATAACTATTTATGTTAGCACTCTAATAATAGCTGTATTTGTTATCTGAAGGCAAAGTTTATACATTCATAAGGTGCTTTTTAAAAAATCTTTTGGCAAATGCTCCAATGGTAGAAACAGAGCACACATTCCCTTTGCATGTGTAAACATATTTCTTTTCAAAAATAACCTCACTCAAACATCTGTTTTGAGAACGAAATAGTACTAAATCTTCACTGACTTTCATAGTGCATCTCCAGTGCTGAAAGGGGGAAAAAAACGGTTAAATATCGCACTGAGATATTCTCAAGCCTGAATGTTTGACCTACAGTGAGACTGTTCAGTGCCTCACAGAACTGAACTCATACGATACCTGCATTTAGGCACACAGCTCTCTGTAATCAACAGCATGGAGATGGATCATTAATGTCATCCCATGCATCCAGTCCTATCCAGAAACGCTAGGGCATAAAACCACAGGAGAGAGAGAGAGAGAGAGAGAGAGAGATTTTGTGCGACTGAAATAGTCTACTCAATGTGAGATTCTTCTTTTAAGACCTACCATGCACCAGATTAGTGTTTTGCCCTACACTTTGGTCTTTGTGATTTAATTCATGTTAAAGAATCCCAGCCAAGGTGCTGGAGAGAGGGGCTTTGAGTGCAGTGATGTGGTTCAGACCGGAATGTACCAAATATGGAGCATCTCTGGCAAGGACAATCATGTAGATTTGGGTTAAAGCCAAGTGAAGAGTAGAACATTTAAAGGTTAGGGAACCCACAGTCTATTCAAATACAAGGTAAAAGGTCAAGATACAAGATTCAGCCTGAAACTAAAAAGGTCTCCTCCATGTCCTCCTTGTTTTTTTAATTTGAAAAAAATGATTTCAGTGCTGCAAACAATCAATGACCCATTTCAGCTGAAATGCAGCTGAGCTGTTTATAATGACAAGGAACTAATTTGGGTAAGCAATCCTCTAAATCTCATTAATGGTCATTAGGAGTGCTTTTCTTAAAAATTTGACTAATTGTACATGGAATGTTCAGCCTCTGCAAAACTATCTGTAAAATCCAGCAATCCTCGTGAGTTCTTGTACATGTGTACTAAAATTTGCATTCATAGAAGTTTTTGTACCATACTTTACATTTTGGTTTACTATAATAATGTGTAGCCACATTATTCTAACACGATTAGTATAAAAATCTAATTTTCTATTTGCAATATTCTTTTTTTTTTATTACCCAGGTGCATTTCTCACTGCAAAATGACACCTACTGTTTCAAATGTAAGCCAGATATGTACATATTGACATGCAAGTATATCAGGAAGTATATACCTGTTTTGTATATATATGTATACGTATATAGGTTGTAAAGGAACACATGCAGACATAGTTAGATGTAGAGAGATGTCTAGACAAACAGTAGTAAGAGATTCTTGGTCCCCGGTAGGTCAAAGCCCAGTGTTCGTGTTGGTGTGGCTGTTACATTGAGCAGACTCGTATTGCCCTATCTAATGAGCAGGTCTGCTGTTTTACTTACAGGGCCCTCTAAACAGCATTTAATGTAGCCTGGGCTACAGGCAAAGGGGGTTCTGAAGGTTTATCCTGTTATGGGCCTACACAGCAAAAAAATATGCTAATATGTGGTAGCTCACTACAGGCAACTGGACATAAAATGTAATTTAGATAGTTTTGATTAAATTTAAAATATTGTTACTGGATTGTAGGAACACTCTATTTCCAATGAAGTGTCTCCATATGTAAACCAATGGAAGACAAAGCCAGTATCATGCTTGTTTTATCCCATCAATGAGCTGGCTTTGGGTGACTTTATTTCCTTCCCCTTGTCTATCCTACTTGGTTAGCTTAGATGGGCAGTGATAGTGGAGAAGATGCTAGAACCTTCTGTCCCTGCTGGGCAGGAGGAGTCAGACTGCTTTCTTTTTTGGATTAGCCTGTGGAATGCAAGCCTTAAGGAAATCTGGGAAGGAAATTCCTACGGGGAAGAAAAGATAACAAACATCCCCGTCACTGCAAGCTTTCTCTGTCACCTCCTCCCTTTTTTTCTTCCTCTCTGTCTGGCTGAGAGAAGCAGGTGAACTTCACACGCTGCCTGGTGTTTAAGAGCTGATATTCCTCTGAGAAAGCAGAATCAGACACTACAGGAAAGGCCTATTCATCTTTATAAATGAGCCATCACGTTAGCTGCCTCCTGTACAAATGGCGTCAGGCATTTTGAACAGTCAGGAAAGACGTAAACCAAGCCAGATGTTTTGTCTACGCTCCCTGTTTTGCTGTTGTTTATATGGGTCCAGTCTGATAAGGCAAATAAATCAGATCACTGTACAGACTTGAGGCTGTTGAGACGGCTGCATTGGTTTGTTTAATCCTTTCGCACAGGGCAGGATTAGAGAGCAAGATGGCGGAGTATTGATGCCCTCATTCTTTGCTCTCCAAGGAGCCAGTTCTGTTTTAGAGAGACAGCGTGAGAGACACCTACTCAATATGTCCCAGTTTGATGATTCAAAATACGAAGAAATTACACATGATCTCATAAAAACTGCTTTTAAGTTACTGCACAGTTTTAACACTTAACACATACTATTCCCATCCTAACTTATCCAACACAGTGCACTTTTACATGTGACGTGTTTGCTTTATGCATGGTACAGCAAGATCTAATCACATAAGTTAATCATTAAAGATCTCGTACAGTACTTTCTTATCATACATTTTAGACAGTTATTGCAATATCACAATCGCTCTGTGTCTCAGTTCGGGCTGCTGGAGATCATTGTTTTGCCATATAATGATTAAATACAGTACTGCGGATGCTTTTTATGCCCTGTGTTTAATAGTTTTTTGTTACACCTGTGTAACAGCCTTCTGTGTCCCATAGAAGACATTTATGATTATAAAATATGTGCTTACTGTGTGAGCAGAGACAAACCTGTGCTCATGTCAAGACTACTAAGAGTGCTTCTACTAAGAGTTAGTCCTGTCTATATATTAGCTTCCATGAAGTTATGGAAGTCTGAGTCTCTTCTACCATTAAACCTCTGATCTAAGCTGGTAGGGAAAAATATATCTAAACCTGTTTATCACTGCTGTTCGGTGATAACTAGCTGCTGAGCTTCAGCCCTGCTTTTTGTGCTTGTGACTCAAGATGTCTGCGGGATAATAACCAGGACATGTGCTTATGTGATTTTGTTTGCAGTGATCCGAGCCAAAGTGGTGGGGAAGAAGTTGCTGAAGGATGGCCCGTTTGGCACCATGCGCTACACAGTCAAGCAGATGAAGGCAAGTTAGCCTACCTGACACCGGCCTTATTATATATATATATATATATATATATATATATATATATATATATGACATATACACACACACAAACAACAGTTATACTGCTGATGTCTTGTATTGGCAAGTAATAACCCTGTGTTTACATGGTCAGGCCCAAACATTTGTCACTAGTAGGCGTTCTAGTTTACAGCTGTTTGCCATGGCCGGTTAAACATCCGTGTGGATTGATGTGCCAGATGTTTATTTAGCCACATTTAACAAACTATTTTTTCACAACACTCAATTTGTGAAACAAGTACCATCAAGTAATTCTTGAATAGTAATAAATATATCCAACCAAAAAAACTATTAACTGACTATTAACTACACTATTTAACCTAGGTTTAACTTTAACGTTAGCTAAATTACCTAAATAGCTAGCTAGCTGTTTCACAGCACGTTTAAAGATCTGGCTGAGTAAAAAGCAGTGATTGTTGTCTTTGTTTTCTAGAAATTTTTCAGAAGTTACAAGCAGTGTTACAAAATCCGCATTGTTACAAAACCTCTTAATAATTTTACCTGTAATTTTCCTGATTAACATCCAGCTACAGCATTCTAACCAAAAATCATTTACCAGTAACTAAATATTGAAACGTCACTATTTTGTCTATAAATGAAGTAAGGTCTCCATAAAGAGGTCTAATTTCTTGAAAATAACTCCTAACACATTTGACATTAGCCTTAAAATGGAAAAATGTTGCCCATAAACTGTAAATGTTGATGACTGAAAAAAAAAAAAAATTCTCCACCTCTATATAACACACATTTCTCACTTATGTAATATGGGTTATTTTAAGTACAGTATGTTACAAGTATCTAGAAATACGTCCTTTGATGGGAACAGGGTCAGGTTTCAGGACAGTTTATAAACTGTATGTATAAAAGACACTTAACTAGGTAAATAAAGTAATGAAATTAGCTTAGCTGTCAACTCAGATTAGCTAAACGTGTCTTTATATGTCCATTTTGTCTAATTTAGACTGAATTATGACGAATGGGTGCCAAAAAAAAAAAAAAAAAAAAAAAAAAAAGGCGCCTTGCTGAACAAATGTTCCTAGCTAATGGCTTTCTCATAAAGTCTTGAGGAGGAGGGGGGTTTGGACTGCTGCGGCTCTTCCTCTCAAGCCTGTCCTTGGTTTTCTGAGAATGGTGAATCTAAACAGGGATTTCCTGTTGCCTTGTGGACAAATAAATTACATTTATACAACAGACCTCTGTACAAACGATTGTTTGTCTGGAGGCTTCTGGTTCACTTGACCTTAATGAAGTAGGGGGAGAGAGAGAAAAAAAAAAAAAAAGAAAAACGCCTGCTTGAGACTGATGCAGTTACAACCTGCAGTCCCTGCATGCTTATATTATAAATACATTATACATAATTGCAGAGTATTATTTCGGTAATTATAGTATGAGTGTAAGTACATGTAATTATCTAACTGCATTTTTATACCTACTGTTGATCTTGCATTGACTCCTGCTAAAACACACACATCTGGTTCTTATTCTTATAGCGCAGAACCAAGGTGTGATTGGTCTGTAGAAGCACTGGTTGTTTCGGGTCACTTTCCATGCAACTAAAACCTTGTTCAATGTTCTCTTTTGGCTCCTATAGATGTACAAAGGATTCAACAAAATTCAGCATGTCCAGCATGTTTACACAGATGCTTCAGAGAGTCTGTGTGGAGTCAAGTTTGACATTAACAAATACCAGTACTTGATTACAGGTAAGTTTTGGTCATGGAACCATTAAACCATTGCAGCATGTAAAGCAGAATGATCTATATATTCATTGGGTTTTTAAAAAAGGTCTTTTATAACTATAACTAAACCCCTCTACTCGGCAGTGCATGATGCTAATTAAAATCATTACAAGCAACTATTTTGGAGTGCTGTTTGAGTGACAGTAATGGTGAGTTGAAAGGAAAAGTGACACCAATAGCCTTAGGACTAAGCAGCCATTTGCATGCTCTTCGCTTCCCCTGTCTAGTGCATGCCTCGCAGTACAAAAGCAAGGTTGCTAATGGCAGCCTTTTGTTTGCTTTAAAAGCACTATCCCTCTAAACCAACTACACAAATACACATAGCAAACATCCTCTATTACACACACGACACACATGAGAGGCAAAATTTCCCACTGTTGACATTCCCCAGAGAAGTATTGAGCTGAACTTGCTACCACGGTTTGCCGTTTCCTTGAAAAAAGTCTTTGCATGCATTTAACAATTGGCAGGAAGTTGGCAGGAGGGGCAGATTGGACTTAATCTTAGTGTCATAAGCAGCGCATGACCACATTTTTGTCAAGCGTCACAGGCGAGCAATGCTTCACTTGCTGAAAACAAACAACAGAATTTTTGGATAGTTTTTCCACTGTGTGAATGTACAATTGGCAACGAGGCACAAGAGTACTTCTTGCATAAGGAAAAGCCAAACACATAAGGTCTCAATTGTTGCTGATTGGCTGGGGAGTCACACACCCATCATGTACTACACAGTTCACCTCTCTCTCCCTTTTACACACAGACACACACACACACACACACACAGCAACAACAACTTTACACCATACATTTTGTTGGGTCTATAATTGAGTCTCACTTTCCCAGGAGCCAGTGTCAGTTCACTTTATGAGCTTTTTAAACTCGGCCAGACAAAAAGCGTTCTTTGATCACGCTACATTTGCTTGCCACATGACAAGCTTTGTCGGAGCACACGCCACTCGAGACGGCCCGATAAGATCTCTTTCCAGGCCCGTGTCTAAAATAATCTGGCCATAAGGATAAGCTACCTCAGGGGGACGGGTGCATGGTCATGGTTTTAGTCCCCTGCACTGTAAAGCTCGGTTAGTGCACCTGTTGCAGAGTTTGGGATCCTGTCATAGGCGATAAGCCACAAACAGCGCCAAGCTAAAAATAACTGTTAAAGGACCTTTGGAGAATCACGATATAGAGGAAGGCAGTTTAACGTAATGGCACAGTGCAAGATTGGTTTACGATGGATAAAAGTCATCTGACCTAAATGTGTAATATGATGAGAGAATGCATAAAATGTGCTGCGTACTCAGTTCACATCCTTGTAAAGTTTAAGGGCTGCACAAGAGAACCCCTCTTGGGAAATAAACATGTGCAATTGGTTACAGGAATGGAAATGCAACCCTTACTGTGAGTCAGATAGCATATAATGAGGCACTAATAATTGTTTTTTTTTTGTTTTTCATTCTAGGTCGTGTGTACGATGGAAAGGTTTATACAGGGCTCTGCAACTTTAACGAGAGGTGGGAACGTCTGTCCCTTGCTCAGAAAAAAGGAATGAACCATCGCTACCAGCTGGGCTGCAACTGCAGGGTGAGTGGACACACACACACACACACACACACACACACTTTATCTATTTTCTCCTGAATAACCAGAAAAATCTTCAGTCAGTTAAATTATAGTGTACACCGCAGAACTTAATTCTGTGTACCCACCCAGTGGAAAAGAGTGGCTTGGGCAAAGAGCCTGCAAAAACAATTAAGCAATTTGATTTAATTAGTGGTTCTGTGCCAATAGTACACATACCAACTAAAGGGAGGGCTGTGGGCTGGTAGTAGGAGTAACAAACACACACAGACACACACACGCATTTTAATGAAGTTTGGATACCAAGGTTTGAGTGTACAGGGGAAATTTAGTTGTCATAGCATGTGTGAAGAAATGTAGTTGTACAAGAATTATAAAAAAAAAAACTGGACCATAATTACTGTCCCTGCTGTTCTGTTTCCAGTGAAATATCTCACTGGAACTTTGCTACATTTTAGATTTGTATCTATGCACACTATCTGTATTAGCTACACACACAGATCTTTGACTTTTTAGACTCGTGATGAATCACATTTTGATGCTCATCTAAGATTGTTCATGGTATTGAATCTCCCTGGACACTCCAAACTTAAGAGGACCTCATTTACTAACATCCTAAATAACAAGTGCTAATTTGTTAGAGGGTGAAAATACCTCTTCTACAATGTTTTTTGGTCATATTACAGGGATTAATTACCTTATATTAGCTTTATAAACCGTTAAATCTGTAGTGATTTAATGTATCCCTTAATATAGACTCATTACAATACTAAAGAAACAGTAGAACACATTCATGCACACACACTTGTGGTGAATACTTCAGGACCTCAGGTCTCGTTTGTAAAATGATGCCATAGATTTGATTATCTTAAAAAAAAATTAGTTTGCCAGTATATTCTTTCCCAGGTTTCTTTTCCACATTTGATCTAAATTTACACTCCTACTCCTTTCTGTCTATAGATTAAGCCTTGCCACTATCTGCCCTGCTTCGTGACCTCAAAGAACGAGTGCCTGTGGACGGACATGTTGTCACACTTCGGTTATCCTGGCTACCAGTCACGGCACTATGCCTGCATCCAGCAGAAAGAGGGCTACTGCAGCTGGTACCGGGGCATGACCTCTCGCGACAAAACCAACATGAACACCACGGATCCCTGAAATATCCCAGCAGTCTTTTTTTTTTTAAATCCCTTTTTTTTCCCTACTACCCATCAAACCAATTATTCTTTTTTCTCCCCCCCAAAATTTTCCCGTCCTTGTTTCCAGAATATAAAGGAAATAAGGAAATAATTCAGATCGTGCCGAATGACAATTTTATTGAAGCCTGTGGTAGCACTTTAGAGGTAAACAATACCTGTGTTTCAATGCATACTATATTTACGCTGTGGCCCAGTCGACCTGCGCTCTGCTGTCCACAGAGACGCACACTGAGTAGGTAATGCCCTCAAAGGACCCGTCAGAGGGAGAGACAAGAAACGAATCAGGGTAAACAACAGGTCTCAGTTATTATCAGAACTACTAATTAGAACTTGTGTCATAAGAACAGCCAAAAGTATGACGTGTGATGTATTGGGTATAGAGAGGAAATGATACACTCAAAGTCATGATAGTGGATTTTTTTTTTCATAGCTATACACTCCTATTGCTATGATACCGTATTCCCTTTCTAGATGTCTTTCATGATTAAGTTCAGGACACTTCTCATATTCACATGAAAACAACTAATTGAACTGTAGAATATTTAAAAAAAAAAATCCCCTGGCAATTTCTTGCCTCGCCCTTTAGTTTCTTTTGAGAATGCACTAAACAAGCTTTCTAAACTGCTGCCTCTTTATCGATTAAAACATTTGGACACTTCCATCACTCCGACATAAAGCAATAAGTGTTACTGTGAAAAGGTTGGGTGCCAGACACAGCATCACTTAATACAGGCACATGCAGAGATGACATGCCATGATATACAGTATCATGCTAATAGTTCAATTCAGTCAGAGGACAGTGTCTGACGTAATAATTTATGAAAGCAATACTGGTCCTCAGTCAGAAGCGGTTAAGTGTTATTTTTTATTATTTAGAATGATATGAATAACTGTATAGATCCACCATGTATGCTGTATAATATCTATTTATAAGTGATCCTTTTGCCTGCCTCCTACTTTGTGCTGTAGTTGTTCAACTTTCCTAATATAATCTTCTGCATTCAAAGTTTATTTGTTTGAATAGTCATGAATAATAACAGAGTTATAATGTATATTTTTACAAATCAACAACAAAAAAAAATGCATAGCACACTTTGTGGGGAACAGTTATTTTCTTGAACAAAGCATTTACGTTATTTTTTATTTGTTTCTCTTGCTCTGTATGGTATAAGCTAAGAAATGATGACCTGACTAAAACCTCTGTTGCATTTGCAAATGTTAATATGTTTAAAGTGATGTTACACTTACCAAGTTAGCGCTCCAGATTAACATTATCTAATGGACTACACAGAATCAGCTCTCCGCTTGCACTGATTTGTATTCATGACTGAGCTTAATCTGGACTGAGAAACTGCCCCATAGTGTGTTACAAGAAAAGGCTGCAAAATCCTGTGCAAATCCCAGAACCAAAAGTCAAGTCTGTGCCAGGAGTTACTTGGCATTTTCTGAAGAAAAAGTACTACATTTGTACAATGATGGTGTTAATTTGATGGTACTTCTCTCCTGAAAAATGAGCTGGCTGGTACTAACAAACTTTTTTTTTTTTTTTTTTTTAAGTGTTACCATACAAACAGAGGTTTTAGTTTTGGTATTAGTTATGGCTAAAATATTTCTGTAAAGATATTGACCTATTTGAAATGGACAGATGCAAATATTGTTGATTTTTGTTACTAAGCTCTTGTTTTGTCTTTTTCATATTCACAGTATTGACAGTATCTTCAGTTCATTCCTCTGTATGAGACTAAGATGTCTCTGGTAGATGAAATGGCAGAAACAATTCAGTCATTAATTGGCATTTCCATTAATGTTTACATTTGCGTTAAGAACTGTACAAGAGTATAGCCTCCAGCACAAACCAGCTGAAACAGATTAATGGTTTTCAAGATTACTTTAACTAATTATAATTGTTGGCAGACATGCTTATGACGCTGTTTGTCGAGACAAAATACACCTTATTTATTTCAGTAATTAGCCATATCAAAAAAACCCTGAGGGATCTTAGTCTCCATCACTTTATGCTCGTGTAAAATACTGTCTGTTTTACACACCTTGCAGTCAATCATGTCTTGAATATAATTAATAGAACGTTCGAGATGTTTTTTTTTTTTTTTTCATGTAATGTGTGTGTGTTTGGGTATGTGTGTGTTTGTGTGCGTACACTGATTTGTAAGGGGAAATGTCTTTCTTGTAGGAGCTTACAGAAATGTTATGATTTTTAATTTCTCTTTTATATTTTTATAATAAAGATTTAATGAAAATTGCATTTGTGAACATGTCCTATTTAACAAAATGTATGTTTATACTTTAAATAAAAGGAATGCCTGCCTACATTTGGGCAGAGTGTATGTATATTATATCAGATTCTACGTCTAAATAAACAAATCAAGTTCGTTCTTGTATGTTCTTACTTGCGTATGAATCAATGCTAAGACCTCACATACACAATAAAACCATCATCTATCTCTACACTGTTAGATCCATTGAATTACTCCACTGGATTTTGATAATAAAAATTGGGAATATCTGTCTATGGTCTGTCATGAACCTTAATTGGGTTGAGATTCAGCAGAAAAGCATAATAAATAGACGTGGAGACTCACCATCTGTGTGTGGTTGGGGAAGAAAGTTTGCTCATTCAGTGGGAATTTCTCTGGACCCAAGTCATGGTAGAGTTTGATCATATGAGAAAACTGCACGCAGAAGCACACAAGGAAAAATAATCACCAAAAACAGTTTAAAATTCTGAGGTATTAATACAAGAAAAATTATGGTGCATTTGTATGTGAAGCCCTCACAAACCTACAAATCAGCTCTAGAATTGCTGGCACACAAACCTCCACACAAACATTAACATACTGTATAAAGAAACGTATTCAGAGTCTGCGAATTAAGTTCAAAAGTTACATCAGTATTTACGCAGGGAAAGTTACGCACATTCAGAGGTGGTTTAAGCACCTGCTCCGCATTCAGATTATTAAAATGACCTACGTGTATTTCACTCCTCTGAGTACAAGCGTCACAGATGGGGTTTTTCAATAGCATCTAGAAGATTACCATTTAACACAAGCACATGCCTTTATATATACGAAAAATCATAGAGAAGATAGAAACAGAAAACTAAGAAACAATGAAAAAAGAAATTAAAAAAATAAAGACTAATAGAATGATATATGAATAAGAAGATGGCACATATTGAAATAAATCTAATGAGTTTAGTATATTGCCAATATACTGCTACATGAATAGTCCTAGTTGTAATGATCACATTAATCACTGCAAATTTGTCTTAATTTAACAATATGGCTTCTACTCTCATTTTTATTATGCTTTTTTCAGTGATTTGGTTAATCTGATATGCTCTGCTATAAAGAAACTGTGTCCATGGTTTAAATAAGTGTACTCATCTAAATAAGTGTACAGAGCACATCACTTTAAGTAAGAGTAGTTCATAATATTAGTCACGTAAAATTCTGTTTAAAGTCTGTTTTGTTGGTCACTTTTGCTAGACCAAAACAAAAAATTATCACCATAGGTCAATCTCTATAGCTATATACTGTATATCATTGTCTATAGATCAATATTTGCTTGCTAGCATTTTCAGCTCATGAATCTTCTTGGTTTTGTGTTGTTGTCAGTGTTTGTTAGACTGTAAGTCCAGCTGCCATAACATTTTGTACACTGTGGTTTTGAGTTTGGTACCTTTTGCCTAATTCACTGACAGTTCTCTATATGTTCAAAGTATAGGACTGATAGCATTGAATTGAACAAGCTTCTTAAAACTACCATTTTAAGATTTTAGCATTCAACTGTTTAATAATGCTTAGAGCACTAAGGAGTCACTTACAACCCAGGGTTTGCTGCAGAAGTTGTAGATGGAGTGCAGGGAGTTGATGCTTGGCACACTGCCATACTGCAGACCAATCACAAGGCTTCTGAAGTCTTCTCCCGGGGTCATGCTATAGGCGTGCTGGCGAATCAGGATGAAATCTGGCTTAAAGGACCTGTAAAATCAACAAGGACACAGTGTCATTAAGCACCATTATTTTTTTTTTTTACCCCACAGCCTGGCTTAAGTATGCAAGTTTGGGCGAAAGTCTGGGGTGGTGGTGTCAGAAGAAAGCATGAGAAGTGCATAGAAGTAGAACTTGTTGATCCAAGTTCTAGTATTTCCTGTCACAAATTTGTATACCTGAAATACCCTTAAGATATACTTCAAACAGGAAGGAACCTATTGAAGAAAAACAGACAGATGGCAAAAATCTTACTTTTTTTAGCCAGAAAACAAGCCTTGAGTTCATGAGTGTGAAGGTCTAAGTAACATCTCTGTAAACCAAACAGGAAGGTATTGAAGCTATTGAAGAAAAACTATTTCACCTTGCTGTGACCTTGACCCTGTTTGGATCAAGTCCAAAATCTAATCAGTTCTTGTGCAAGTTGGTAGCTATAATGATAATTCCAGATAAATCCTTCAAACATTCAACCACACCTTCCTGAGATATCACGCTACTGAGAATCTCGGCTGGACGCACAGATGGACAATCTGAAAACAGAACGCCTCCATCACATAGCGACACTGGTCATTTTTACCCTCATGTGGCTGTCATGGGACAATAAACAAGTGTATAGCTGGTGTGACATCTATTAAAAGTTTCTTGTTTTTTTTTTTTGCTTAGAAAGAGACTACATCCTGCCATTGTTTTCTACTGGTTCCAAAGGTGGCCAAAAGTTCATCTCGATAAACAGAGCACAAAATGAAATGAATTGCTTCTCTGTGCTCCTGCATGCCAATCCTAAAACCTATATGATTATATAATCGAGACTAAACACCAGTGCTAACAATGTAGTAAAGAAGCACCCAGGCCCGCTATGTTAATTCACACATGCTGTAATGATGGTAGATGTTTTATTCAATGTTATCTTCTTCTTGTGGAGTTTGTGCTGTAAATACTTTTACAGTTTTCTGAATTTTTAAACATGCTGTAAATCTAATGGCCATCTCATAGTTTCATGGTTCACATGTGGAGTTTTGCATGCACTTCCTGTGTTTGCGTGGGTTTCCTGTGGGTTCTCCAGTTTCCTGCTGCCTCTCAAGAAAATACTGGTAGGTGAACTGGCCACTCTAAATTACCCCTTGGTGTGAAGGTGCAAATGGGTGTGTATGTGATGCCCTGCAATGGAAAGGCATTCTCATCCCAGGGTGTATTCCCCTCTGGTCCCAATTGTTTCCACGATAGGCATATGATCTGGGATGAAGGTCGCACCAGAGTGACTGCATGGTCCGAACTGATCAGTATGATATCTGTACTGTAAAGAATAGAAAGCTGCTGTGTGTTTTAGATTCAATATTTGTGACTTATCTATCTAATCATCACAGTCTAATCTGCCTCATTACAAAGTGTTGTTGGATGACACTAACTGGATGTATTGCAAACAGGGTTTGATTAAGATAAACCCAAACCTACAGCGCAAAGAGAATGCAGTGGTCTAATATGATTGTTTTCACCCAAACACACATGAACTGCCTGTCTCTTGTGTCCACAGTAGAGAACACTTTAGACTGCTGTGTTGAGCATCAACATTAGTTATTGAACTCTTAAACTCCCAGGAGATGAGTCAGTGAATCCAGACTTACGTTCTTCACTCTTATATTTATACACCTTTCCTATTAGTTACCCTGATCAGATTAATAACTGAATAATAAGCTGTAAGCAAAGTCAAAATCTTAGTATAAATACTACCAAATAACATGGTCAGTAAGGCTCAAATCATTACTCATGTAGTAACCACCTTTAAAATGTTGTCCATTTTTCCCATTGTAGACCTTATTCCTTATTCCTCCCTTATTCCTGAGAGAACACTGTTTAACAATAAGGCTTTGTTTCCTAAATATTTAAACAGCTTTCTGTATAGAATATTTACTTTTTTGTACACTGAAAGAGAAATCCCAAAGCGTCACTGCTTCTGTCCAAACTGCAGTCCAGGTTATGATGTACAGGGACAAACTAAGAGGAGAGCATTGTGACTATGTTCTACTGGCATGCAACAGGAATTTGTACTCTCAATCCACAAAGCTGGCACAGGAAAAGGTTGAACAAAAAAGATTATCTCGAACAGTGGAGTAAAAATAAAGTTAAAGGGGAGAACATGTGAGGGTTGGATGTTGTAATGGGCAGAGCCAGTGGTAAACACACAGCCTATTTTGGGAAGGCTTCAATAGGGATGAACTCAGTGCTACATATCCAGCTCACCAACTGGGTGGAAGGGTCCCAGGAGTATGCAGAGCTTTATTACCAAGTGCAAATTGCTGGGATCTGTATTATCCCCAACACAGACACATACACACACACTTGCCTGTCTTACTATCCTTGTCACGACCTGCCACTGACAGAACATTTAATGCAGCTCTTTAATGCTATGCTGCACCTAAATCTAACCTTAACCTTAACTTTAGTAACCAAAATGAGTCCTTTTGGCTCTTTAAATAAAAACTACAGCTTTTGTTAAAACGCAGGTTTCCTCATGGGGACCAGCCAAATGTCCCCTCAAGGGCAAAAACTGTCAGATATTCCTATCCTTGTGGGGACATTTATATCTTGGCCCCCTATCAAGATATAAAAACATGCCCACACACACCTACACATCTGGAGACCTCTGTACTGAAACAGTATTATACTGTCTTCTTTAAATTCTTCACACTTTTTAATGCCAAACTTCCATTGTAGCCATTTTTACCTCAACCCTTGACACATGTGGCAGAAAATAAAAAAAGCTGCAGGTGGAGAAGAAATCAAATGCAAAACACAGACATTCCAGGATATTCAGGCACCGAGCTGCTTTTGGTATGTGGTACACATATGGGGTCATAATGCATCACAAGTATTCATCCTTCAGTGAATTCAGCTAGCTGGAGTTAATTATGTTGATAAAAAGCCAGCAAAACCAAAAGGAGACGCTGTGGTTTCTGTGGTTGAATTCATTTGAAGTCAGGAATATATTGCACTATATACATTCTACAGCGCCGTTAGGTCCTCCCCTATTAGTTAGTATCCACAGTGAATAGGAAGCCACTTGGAATTTGGCCAAACTTGAAAATGCTGTATTTAGTCTAAGACAGGAGTTCTCAAATGTTTTTGTAACCCTTTGTCTATATTAGAGTCATAGAGCTTTTTATTTCTGAACTTTCCACGGACCAAAAACATTATGTCCAAGTTTATTTGTATTATTTGTATTTGAAGAAAAAGTACGATCTCTGTGACTTTGATTGTGGCATGGTTGTTGGTGCCAGATGGACTGGTTTGAGTATTTCAGAAACCGCTGCTCTCCTGGGAATGTCACATACAACATTCTCTACAGTTTACACAGAATGGTATGAAAAAACAAAATACACAGATTGAGCGACAGTTCTGTGGGTGGAAATGCCTTGTTGATAAGAGAGGTCAGAGGAAAATGGCCAGATTGGTTCGAGCTGCCAGGAAGAATATAGTAACTCAAATAATTACGCTTTACAACCGTGGTGAACAGAAAAGCATCTCAGCATGCACAAAACATCGAACCTTGAGGTGGATGTACTACAACAGCAGAAGACCACATCGGGTTCCACTCCTGTCACCCAAGAACAGCTACAGTGGGCACAGGCTCACCCAAACCAGACAGCTGAAGATCACACAAAAAAAAAAGAAAAAAAAAAATTCACCTGGTCACCTTTTTTCCAGTCTTCAACTGTCCAGTTGCGGTGAGACTGTGCCCATGGTAGCCTCAGATTCTTGTTCACAGGCATGGAACCTGATGTGGTCTTCTGCTGTTATAGGCCATCCACCTCAAGGTTTGATGTGTTGTGCATGCTGAGATGATTTTCTGCTCATCACAGTTGTAAAGAGTGATTATTTGAGTTATTATAGACTTCCTGTCAGCTCAGCCCAGTCTGGTCATTCTCCTGTGATCTCTCTCATCAACAAGGTGTTTCAGCCTTCAGACCCTCCGATCACAGGATGTTTTTTTGTTTTGCATACCATTCTGTGTGAACTCTAGAGACTGTTTAAAGTCACAGAGACACGATTAAAGTCGCAGAGATGACATTTTTTCCCCATTCTGATGTTTGATGTGAACATTAACTGAAGCTCTTGACCTGTATCTGTATGATTTTATGCATTGTGCTGTTGCCAGATGATTAGCTGATTAGATAACTGTGTGAATGTGCAGGTGTACAGGTCTTCCTTAGAAAGTGGAAGGTGAGCAAAAATGTAAGAAACTGAGTAACTTGCTAACGAAAACAGCGACAACATAAAGGTTAACAGTTTTGTTGTCTGTAATATAACACAAAGTGTGGTGCAAAAGATTATTACAAAATAGAAGTGTCACAAGCCTGCAAAAATAAGGAGATCTGGTACTGCAATCAGGATGTATGAAGTGGGATAAAGACAGGGGCTGCTGCCATGCGAAACCAACAAGAATGTTAATATGAAATGCTTAGAAATTCAGACCTAACACAGAGCTCAATGCAACATTGATTTAGCTTTTAGTGTGAACAATGAAGCCGGGTCTTCCAGTGGCATCTACAGCCACGATAATGGATAAAAAGTTAGCAGGCAATACTCTGTGTTTGTCATTAAGGTGATCATTACAAACATTTACTGTCTTTAAATTGTCACACGGCACGACTGGACAGAAGATGCACTCAGCTGAGCTTCCCTTTCACTCTAGCTGATTAAGCTTAACTGCTGTAATGATAAAAACAGTGCTAGAGCCTGTGACTTGGGTGATTCTGTGAGCAGTGGAAAGACAGAGGGCAGAAATGAAACTGGTATAAAACAGGGTTAAACTCAGTGGTTTAGCTGTGGCATTCCCAGCACACTGGCACATGACCCTGCAAGCTGAGCTATGAGCTGACTGACTGGTGTGGAAAACAGAGCTGAAGGCATGCCAGAGACTGAATATGCTCTTATTTCATTCTCTTCTTTCATAGCAGTCCTCCATAAAATCAGCTTAAACCTGGAAAACAAACTCTTTCAACTCCCATAAAAAAACACAAAATTGTTGGGTAGACCAGCATATCACTACATATATAGAAAACTGATTGTTCCACTGATAATATCCTAGCCATGACCTCCAGTGCAACATATAAAATGTAATATAATGTAACTAATGTAAAAATAATATCAGTAAATCCTTAGGTTGAAATTGAAGTGTGTCAGACTAACAGGAGAGTGAGAGAAGAAGCATTATTTTTTTTCTAAGTGTCATATCTCATTCATTACTTTCAGAAAATAAAAGACAGAGCTTTGTTTGACTATTTTTGTTTAAGTGTCAGACCTCTAGCTTTTGTCACTAAACATGGCAAAGAAACGCCTACTTTAACAGGCCATTTGACTAACATTGCAACTGACCAAGTAGACTTTTTTCCTGTTTGCTTACTCACAAGATCATCTCAGCACTAATGCTGTATCTGAGACGAAGTTGCAACTTGTAATTCCCTGTCTACAACCGGTACAAGCCACCAAAAACATCTCCTCAACTTGCAATTTCAAATTCTCAACTTGCTGTAGTCTTCTCAATTACCAGTTCCTTCCTCATTTACAGAGTGACATCAAATCAACATGGCCGCTCACACTGTGAACAATGTAAAGTTCCCGTTCTCTACTTTGCAATGGGTTTATAGCAGTATTGCCTTTAGACCTTTTGCCTGTTTTTGACTTTGCAGTTTTGTCTCAAGTTTTGGATCTGTTTGCCTATTTTTTTTTTTTTAAAAAAAGCATTTCCTGCAACCATCTCTGCTGCCTGACAGTGTAGATCTTGTGATTTATGCATATGAAAATATTTTATGTAAATGTCAACAATTTAAAAAAAAAGAAATCTACTGATTACCAGAGCCACAAAATCTCCAGTGTAGCCGATTTTAAGCTCCTAACACCTTCTTTGTGTATCAGAGGACTTTGTTGTTCTGCTTTTACTGATTATGGCTCACATGTGCCAGAACGAAACATCATGATATCATAATCCAGACACATACAAATTTTTTCCCCATGAGACCCACTTCCTAGATTTTTGAGAACTGATGTTAATTTAATGATAGATAAGTTGAGCACATTGATAGATTTTTTTTCACATTAATGACCTCATAACATTCTCTGTTTACTGTGAGAGAAAGCAAGGACACTGCATCAGTGTATTTTTCAAGCAGGAAAACTGAGTCGAGACGAAGCCACCAGACAAAACATTATTTATATGAGATGGGATGGGGGTGGGGCTTCCAAGGGGTGACAGTTAATGTAATGCAACTGTCAATCATTCCCGATTCATATGCTGATTGGCTCTCTGCTATTTTATTAGGGGAAAAAAAAGACTGCTCTTCTGAGGTATTTTTGTGTTAACATGTGGCGCTTGGAACAGGTCAGATACAGTCATTTAAATATTTATTCTTTGGTATTTTCCATCTCCCCCCTCACCTGCACCCCACATTTTGAATATATCTGCCAAAAAGGTAAGCAATCAGTCATGGTGTAGAGCACGCAGTGAGAGAATACTGGCCCTCCACAATAAGCACCAGATTAGGTTATTAAGTTAAACTCCAAAGTATAGATGGCATCTTGATGATGTAACCTCCCAGTAATAACGGTCCCACAGTATGAAATACAACAGCTAACCGTGCAAACTGTTCGCATGGTTCAAACTGAGTTCTTACCTGACAACTCTGGTGCCACCTCGTGTAACCTGCATATCAACCACACAGCCAGTGCTGACGGTGGATGTCACATTGATCTCTGAAAACTCAGCCTGGAAAAAAGTGAATGAAAAATTGATTTTAGTCAACACTTGATTGGGTACGCATTAAAATTTGCATACTAAGGGCTCGGGCTGGGGAGTGTCTACACCTGTAAATGTACTGTGCCCAGTAATAACAGGACAATGTAATGCACTATATTGATAAAGCTTTTATGTATATACAGTATATATTTATGTATATATAACCTTTTACAATAACAAACGCCCACATCCAATTATGCTTCATATAGAAACATCTTTACATTCCATGTAGAAGATGTAAATTTGCTAAGGTAGTCTTCTAGACGAGGCAAAAAAATAGTGGTGTGCAAAATCCCAAACATCACTCTCCCAGAACTCATTGCAGAGTGTCTTACTGTGAGGAAGCAGGACAAATTGAGTTAGTCTCCTCTATTGCCTTCCAGCCAGGAAAAAGCCTTGTGACAAGCTGTAGCCAAGCAACTCCAATGACTTAATCAAATGCATTAAATAACACACAGCGGGATACATGCTTGCCTAGTCGACAGTCGAGATGGACTACAGGAAAGAAAACTAGGCTTATAAATGACTAGCAATAAATTATTTGGTGCATGGCTTCACATAATCTTATATTACATAGATTGGTACAAATAAATGTATAAACCCCACTGATCTATTACTGAAAGAAAGAAAGAAAGAAAGAAAGCTTACCCAAAATAGGAATTTCTTCCTATTCAAATAGGAGTAAATTTTTGCTTGAGCAATCCTTCTATAATCAGAACATTACTGTGTATGTAAATGCTCAGAAATGAAATGATGATAATATATAGCAGAAAAAAAATGCATGCAGTCCAAAAATAAATAAATAAATAAATAAATAAAAATGTCATATGAGCAGGTAACAAAAAACTAGCAGTGCAATTTATGTGATCATCTAATTAGCTGACTGCGAGATTATTCAGTCAACATAATTTGTTGACAGTCAATAATCATCATCATCATCATAATAAATACCATTTTTATTTTAAATATTGTTAACTGTTAATTGCTATTATCATTTATTATATATCACAATTGTACCACTCCATTTAATGCACCCTGAACTGCATTCAGCTATTTCTACCTCCACTGTAATATAAATTACAACTGAGTCTACCAATTTCTGCTTAAGGTGCAAGGCATGATATTTGGATATTAAGACGGTAATTATGTTGTGTGCTGTCTGAGATGTGCGTGTTATAAATTGTGTTAAATGTTGTGACCAAACACCAAGAAAAATTTCTAATACATGTAAATGTATATGGTGAATAAAATGATTCTGATGTCATATACATTTAAAGAATTTAAACAAGCTTGGGTAATTGTACTGATCTAATTCACATGTTTGGTGTAGCTCAGAAATATGTACTTGGCCCTGTTCTGTTTCAGCGCCTCTCAGTTAGATACACAATATGGAAAGCAGATACGCAGTCCATTATGCACATAACTCAACCATACATCATGTATGGGTGGGACTCACACATAAAATCCCTCAGAGGATTGTGTACATTAACATTTTCTGTGACCAGATTAAATCCAAAAGCAGGCCCTTCTTGGACAAAAATTCATGGAGCCTCTAAACCAGCAGTGATCGTGTGGCATGCTAAAAAAGGGAACCATCAGTCAAGTGTGTTGGCTGACCAGCACAGAGCGAGTCACATCAGTTAGCCCTTTTGGTCGAGGGATGAGCAGTGCATCAGCATGGGGCAAACAGTGTAGGACTGAATTCAGGCTGCCATAGTTACTGTCAGGGAAACACATTCAGGCTTCTCTTGGACTCGTTCCTCTACTGGGAAAGGAAAACAGGAAGGAGTCCATGTAGACAATGCCCTTGCACTGTTTTCCCTCCACTTTGACCAGCATTGCTATCTATATTGATGTCATCTAGTGGCTGAACTCTGAACTTGCATGACAGAAGTTCCACAGTCACGTGAGCAGTAATCAACAGTCATCAGGTCATGGCACGGAATCAAAAAGCACACCAAAATACCTCATTGTGTAATGCCTAATGCCTTTTGGGTCAACTCATAACTCATAGCTGGTACATGAAATAATCAAGCAGCACTTCTGCATGACGCACGGCTTTTGTTTTAAAGCTGTAGTGCACAGGGTTTTTAAAATTAAAAATATAAAACATGATTATTGAATGAGAGGAGAAAAAAATACTTGTTCCTGAGCTGAGTCGCCTTGACAATCCTGTAATAGAATTTCACCACTGTGCTAATGGTGTCAGATCAGAATTGGCAGGAAATTTGTACGCATATATTAAATGCCAGCTCAGAGACAGTATGTCTAAACATCATCATGTCCCAGCGTTAGGCATGAAAGAGGACAAACTACATAGTGACTGGCAGGAGCAGGCAGCCAGTCATGAAAGACAGACAGAGTAAGAGCGCATGAGAGTGTAAACAAAGCAAAGAGAGTGAATGAATGAGTCTGATAATATAATATACAAAGAAAAATAATTTTTCTATTTAATTTTTCAAAGAATTAACAAGAAAAGGACTTTTTCTTGTTAATAAAAAAGGCATTTATTTCTTCTCTAATTTAGGAGGAAGCTAGGGAATAATTAGTCGGCTGATTTGTCCTCATTGTGGAGTTTGTATTGTAACCCTGTTGAGAAGTGATTTAGCTAAAGAACCCTTGACAGCCAGCTAGTGACTAAGGGGACATGCTGGTGAGTTGTGATAACACAATTCTAAAAATAAATGTGTACAAACAGCTTATAATCATGTGCATGTTCTTTATTTTAAAGCAATCAAAAAGATTCACTGACAGTAATTTATTAGGCCGGGACGTGTTATTTATAGTTAGGAACTAATTTTAACTTTAAGATTCTTTGTGAATACTGCACTGGTGTCAAAGGAAATCTTTTTTTATGAACAATAGACAAAAGTTGGGATTGTGCCTTCTAAAACAGAAAGAAACTACTATAGTTTAGAAACTCCATTTTACAGATTTATACATTTTAAAGTGTTTATACTGTATGTATGAGCAACACCTGGTTTTTGCCAAGTCATGCAGAGTGTCAGCATGGATACAGGGCTCAGCTCAGGGCTCAGACCAACTGGCACAGAGAAGAACTAGACCTCAGGAAGGTCAAAAGCCTGTCTAACAGATGTTTCCACTGACATCTTACACTGTCAAAGAGGAAAGATGAGATCGGTCAGATCTTAGAAATTTCTCAGGTGAAAATGCAATAATCGCTTCAGTGGACCGGCTAACAGCCTTAACATTTCATGTTTTAATACTCGAATATGATATATAATGCGTCAGCAGTATGGGTGAGAGCCACATATCTCATAATTGTCAAATTGGGAGACAGTCATTCTAAGGATGGGGCATTATTTATTGTAAGCCGTGAAAACACAGTGTCTTTCCTAGCAGCCATATAAAGAGCATGTAGAGTGAATTCAGGAGTGTAAGGAGATAAAAATACAGTGTTTTGCAAAGTATTTAGCCCTATTAAAAATCATCAGATTCGTCTGAATTACAAATGACACATACAGATTAATTTAATTAAGGTACATGTAATTGTGTCTTCTTTAAGACAAAATCTTTCATCTGGAGCTTCAGGAGCCTGGAGCATTGAACACTTATGCAAGCAGCATTTTCAGGTTTTGATTTTCTTTGAAATATTTGTTGACCAATGATTAATTTCAACTTTGAAAATTCACTGTATGAGAACATGAGTTTGCAATAGAAATATCGACAGGAAGAATGTGTGTATTTATCACTTGTTATTCAGACAAATCTGATCAATTCCAGGGGGGTTGAATACTTTTGCATGCCACTGTATATTAATATTAGGTTTCTTTTTTGTAATCCCCATCTTATTTGCTGTTAACATATGTCTAAAAGCTGATTATTTTGGATATTTTTTTGGAACCAAGTGCAACCTGAACACAGTCATAAGAAAAATACCCAGAATGAAAAAGTGAACCTAGGTCTGATTCTCTCTGATTCAGACTGATTCATGTAGCCTGTGATTACACAGAGTGAAACACCCCCTAGATTCCATGTGCATATGGGCTGCTATTTTCCATCCCAATTCACTGACACAGTGAAGGTGCATGTGAAATACAATCACAGATGTAATGAAAGTGAATGATATGGATTATTTATTCTATCATTCTTCTTTTTCCCCCAAGAGGAGAAAGTAAAAGTAGATTGATTAAGCACAAATTATCCAATCAAAGTACAAATTACACAAAATGGCACAATCGTATAATTCGTGTTTTTTTTTTTTTTGACTTGAACAAAAGAGTTACATCTTTTCTATTTACCATGTTTGGTATTCAGAGGAAACACGGCATGAAGCCAGTATAGCATTATGGACATGAAACACTTCAGGTCAGGTTAGAATGCGCTAAAGAGAAACTTGGGAATTAGTTCAATCATACAGACCAAGTCAGGCATGCAGTACTGAGCCATCTACATGCCAGACTGGATTTGATTATTGTGCTTGGCTGGAAGTATTGGCAACCTGAACCCAGACACTTGAAAAAAAAAATTCCAGGACTGCAATGACAACATGAAAGTTTGACATCAGCGACATGCTACAGTTTCTCTGACTAGCAAAACATGTAGTGACAAAGTTATCAACAGTACGGAATAAACAACTTCATGATTAAAATCCTTGTTTAAATATTTAACAACTAACAAACAATTTAACTAAGTTTGATTCCATGAGCCGGAACGCATGGTTTTAGTATTTTCCCTGCTCTGATGCTCCTGTTTGAAAGAATGTTGCTTACATATACAGAACACATTCCAAAAAGTTCTTATTCATTGGTACAGGAACTCTAATGTTAAATCATGAATGTTAAATCTTTAGCTTTAATGTTATGTAGTTGCTTCTCTACCATGCATCAGACAGAGTGGATTTATCCTACTATTTATTAAGTGCAAAATTGTGGGTCCAATAAGAGAGCACCAGAGCTTAAAAAAAAAGAAAAAGAGAAAATATCTGATTCTCACTCCATCTCACAGACAGAAAATCCTCTTGGTGCTCTGGGTGGTCTCAAGCTTGAAGCACTCTCCGAGCAGCTGGATGCCTCCTTATAAGGCAGCAGAACAGAGCGGCGATAATACAAAAGCAAGCACGTAGCCACACGCTAATGGGCAGGGGAGAGTACAGAAGAAAAAAAAAGTTTTTATCATGGTTTTATTTCATGGTGGGTCTGCTGGTACGTTTGTTTAGAGGTAGGGGATAGATGGCACTCCGGTATGGCATACCATGATAAGAAAATCTGAAGTAGGGCCATTAAAGGGCCATCAAAACAAAGAAACAATGGGGCTCATTTATCAACATTGTGTGTAAATGAACAATATATTCCCATCAGATTTATAAGATTCAGTAATGCTGATTTTCTGAGTACACATGTGCATATTTTGATAAATGGCAATCAGTGCAAAGTGTGTTTACACTACAGCTGATTTGCATTTAGTGACACCAACAAAACTCCATAATAGGTAAAGCTCAGAAAGCAATAATACATCTGTGGCTTACCCCAGGTGCTCCATCAGTGCAGGAGTGGCTTGATCACTCCACATATATAGCCATTAGAGAGAGATCTTTAATAAGGCACGTGCTAGCACTACTGCGGTTTGGGATAAACTTATTGCATCCCTGACTAACCCAAAAGCTCCTGGAACCGTGACTGACTGTGTTATGCACTATGATTGAATGTTAGGTATATCTACATATGTATGTATGTATGTATGTACGTCATAATTATTAAAAGTGTGAGAGGTGTGTAAGGTTTTTCTTCTTTCTTTTTTCCCCTCCCCTCCTTTATCATTTATACCTGTAATTTACTTTATTTGAACTCCAGAACAAGGTTCTGGAAGGTTGTGTATAGTTTGGGTTATTCTTCTTTATATGCTGCCTTATAATCAGAGGATTAACAAAGGACTTCTCTCAAATGTTGCATGGATATATGTAAACCAGTTTTGTCTAAAAATAAAAAAGTTGATCAGAAACAAAAGGTAAAGCCCAACGAGAACTGAAAGTGCAAAAACCAGATAAAACAGCAAGAGTAAAGGAATTTCTCTGAGGCAAAAGAGGTAGTACTTATTTAGAAAAATATATATTTAGCAGCATAACAGCACCTGAAAAGGCCAAATTCTGGAGACAAATTAGAGAAAACATGAATTAGGTAGGAATTAATTAAGGTGGAAAGAAAATAGTTTGACATTAAAACAGAGCGAGAAAAAGATCAGGATATTTATGTCTCGTCCTATAAGACAATTCCTATAGGAATCTTTGAGGAATGGTTCCAAAATATAATAGAAATTCTAATTAGAATCCTGTACAAGTTTTTTATTGCAATCCTTTAGGATTTTTTGATAAGGGAACCCAACCGCATCACACAAGGAAACTGATGGCCAGAAGTCTCACACACCGACTTGCTCTTCAGCCTATCACACACTAATTTAACCTCCCTGACGCCATCTTAGAAAAGCAGGAGGTTATGTGTCATAAGGAAACCTAATGTATCCGAGACGAAGCCAAATGATGGCGAATGACAGCACACTGGAGAGTATAAGACTCATGTCAGCTGAGTCATTGCAGTGCGTCAGCTTATGGCTACCATATGCACAGACCAACCCATCTTCCTTTCTCATTTCTGTCTTAACTGAATGAAAAGTCTTATTTGTCTTAATTTTGGATGTGAGTTGGCTTGCTTCATTTAATTGTCAATAGTAAATCCATGAGTGCATTTGAAATAAATAAACTACTAAGCAGTAAATAATGCCAATTATACATTTAGGATCCAAGCTTTTGTTTGAACTAACATTATCATACACAGAGTTTGTCTGTCATTGTGGCTGTCATGATTAGATCATGTGTTACTGAAGATACATGCACTCATTGGCTTTTGCTTTCTGCTGCATCCCATACAGAACACTAAGCTCTGTGGTCCTTGTCCAAGTCTACACTTTGGTTACATCATCAAAGTATGAATCTACAGTGAGCTCTTGTGTCTGTTTAAAAATGCATCTGAGACACAGCATTAGTTTTAAT
Organism: Pangasianodon hypophthalmus; assembly: GCF_027358585.1. NCBI lineage: Eukaryota > Metazoa > Chordata > Actinopteri > Siluriformes > Pangasiidae > Pangasianodon > Pangasianodon hypophthalmus. The sequence continues at coordinate 10,050,271 of NC_069727.1, forward strand.
GCTACTAGTGAGTTGTTTAGCACTGGCAAATAGATCAAAAGGAAATAATGGAGGACAATCGGTACACATAAAGGCAGACACATTGAGAGAGTGTGAAGGAGAGAACTTTACGAACAGCCAGGGGAAGACCAGCATCAACAGAGAAGTGTTTTTGAAATGGAAAAAGTCCTAAAGAAGGATAAAGGACTTCAGCTGAAGTTCTTTTTCTGCTACACTTGTAACTTGTTACAGTAACTATTTACAGTATTTTATTACTTCGTGGGTTAAAATAAAATGTCTTCCAGAACTATGCAGGACATCTTGCAGGACATCACTAGGTGTCAGTATAGAGCTCAAAGTAGAGCGCTGTCATACCAGCTTTAAAGAAAAACCTACTCTGAATCACATTAACTATTGTATATTCAATATATTTTATTATTGTAATATTTCTGTCATATTTCTGTCACTCTACTGTTGCTAGGCACAGCTACAATGGTGTTTAAGAGGAGAAACATTTTCAGAAACCTCAAAGTGATAACGATCAGGTTAGCTCCTGTCAGCTCCTGAAAATAAACGAGCGAGAGCTTCTTTTCTCACTCACCATCTTCAAGCGATGTTTAATATCATATTAATGAGAAATCCAATGTAGAAATAAATGAAGACAGCAAACGTTGACAAAGTACCAGAATGCAACGCAGCTATTCGACACAGTTACACTGAGTTATGTCAGATACTCGGCTCGGCTAGTTAGCGATCTACAAGATGACACGTCTGATAGCATTGACAGCGGTATTAGCATGAAAGGTGAAGCTTTAGAACTTTATCTGTTTGAGCAGAGTGTACAGGTGAGGAGGTGAGATAGCTGGACAGACTAAAGGACTAACGTGCTGCTGCATCGCTCTCTTTAGGTAGAGAATGAAGCAAGGACTAATTTCTACTGGCACCATTAACAACAGGTATTTGAATGGCATTGTGGGTAATGCAGGAAACCATTAACCAAAGTCAATATAAACAAATGTGTCAATAAAAGAAGTTGAAACCAAAAACGTAGAATTTTTTATTTAAGATTTTATCCCTGGCATCGAGAAACTGTTATAACTCTTTACCACAGTAAAAGGACAGACATCCGGGTTTGCTTGGGTGTTTACAATTAGGGATTTAAACAAATTGCTTTGTGGTGTTTGCTATGAGACGCACAGTATGCATGAGCTATAGCATAAGATAGAATTGTTCACTGAAGATTTAAATCGCCTGATTGTTCCTATGTTTCTCCTGAGGCTGACTGGGGTGAAATAGCTTGTAAACATGTTTTCTTCTCTCCTTACACCCAGTGGTTTCCCTCAGTCAGAGAGATGTGACCGCACCAATGACCACAAAGCAAACGTTCAGCCTTTGAACCTTTCCTTCTGCCTGCCAGTTTCGATCACCCATAAAATCCCAGCAGCTCCTTTCAGAGACAAACCATGTCTTGCCAATGGCTTGCAGATGGATTGCAAAAGCGGTGAGATGTTATCGTTCTGCTTAAATAACAAGTGTCTAGACTGGGTAGTGCTGCATACTGAGGGCACTGGCAATGCTGGTGTAGGCGTAGTAGAAAAAGAATGCAGTAGCAGAGGGATATGACTACATACAGGTAGTCTGGTGAATACAGGAAGCTATTTTTAGTCAACCACAACTTTTTGATTCCTAAGAACTGTTTCCGTGCAAATGATAAGGTGGAACGGGTGGGTTCCCAATCTTTTTTTGGATTTTTTTTTTTTTTTTTTATTGTAATTGTTATCACTTCTTTTATTTTACCTCCACATGTGTGATATCACACTGGCACACTGTTATTTTCAAGGTATGTGTATTTGGGGATAAATCCATTCTGCATGGCTAAACCAACAAGGCCAGCAGAGCTGAATCTTTAAAAAAAAGTAAAGAATGATCTTCTTATGAGAAATATTTCTGTGAAAAAATGTCAAACCTACCTGTTCCACACGGATCTCATATTCCCCGTTCAGCTTCCTTCCTCTGAAATACTTTGCCCTGGCAAGAAAAAAGAGAAGACGGTGTTTGCCAGATGACGCTTTAACGCTTTACCATAATTATATTTTGGTTTATTACACAATCAGTTTCATTTCATGTAAAACAGCTCAGACTCCGCTCTTACTCACTCTGTTCACATTCGCTGGAAGGGAAGAACAGTACTTCCTCTGTTTAACACCATATGCAGGCACATTCGCCAGAAAGTTTCTCAATAAACGACTGTGGTGTAAAACCAGAAGCTAAACCATATCAATAATTAACCAAAGGTTATTTCTCAGAACAGGGTTTTACATGCTTCTGTTCATTTAAGGGTATTTGTCTCTCAACCAACACAACATGTGCACCTTTATAAACAGTGGGATTCAGGGAAACTTAACAAGCTGTTTTTTTTTTTTTTTTTTTTTTTTTTTAAACTTAATGACTCCCAACCGTTGAACAGGTCATTTAGAAACATGTCTGACCTGGTGAATGACTAACACATGATCAACCTGCACTCTCGGCTTTATCACATCAGTTACAAATTAATGCCATTTTTGTTTACATTCTTTCTCTGGAACTTATACTATATAGCCAAACATTTGTGGGCACCCGACCATAACACTCATATGCTTGTTGAACAATCTATTCCCACAAGAAATTAAGTCCCCCTTTGCTGTTATAATAACCTCCACTCTTTTGGGAAGGCTTTCCACTAGATTTTGGAGTGTGGTTGTGGGGATTTGTGATTATTCAGCTACAAAAGCATTAGTGAGGTCAGGCACTGATGTGGGGTGAGGAAGTCTGGGGTTCAGTCGGTGTTCATCCAACAGCGGGGTTGAGGTCAGGGCTCTGTGCAGGACACTTGAGCTCTTCCACTCCAACCTTGTAAACCATGTCTTTTCATGGAGCTCGCTTTGTGCACAGGGGGATTAACATGCTGTAACATGTTGGGGTCTCAGTTCCAGTGAAGGGAAATTGTAATGCTACACCATACAAAGACATCCTATACAGTTGTGTGCTTCCAACTTTGTGGCAACAGTTTGGGGAAGAACCACATATGGGTGTGATGGTCAGGTGTCCACAGTGTATCTTTTCTTCACTTTGTCACAGTCCACAGCACTGTCCACTCCTTTAAAAGGTTCTTCCCTTAACAGTGAAATCTCTGAGGGGTTCAAGTGCTTTTTAATCACCTCTGTTTGGAACTCGACCCTAGGGTATCCCCTTCAATGCGCCCTGTATAGAGTTCATCACATACAAACGGACCACAGCAATAGTCCCCACTGAACCTAGCTCAGGAAAACTACAGTCATACGACGAAAGAAGAGAACCGCAAACCAAATAAAAGATTACAATAAGAATGTCAAATAATAAAGATGAACATTTTTTTGGTGCATGTGATTATATGATGGCTGAATCTGCGCAGCTACTGCAATTAACACTTCCCAAAACCATAAGCACCTCATCACTGATTTAAACTTTCTGTCTTTACAAAGACGTTCCACCTGGAGAATATCTGCACAAGCTTAGCTGTCACCCAAGAGTCTTATTCAATATATGCTTGTGTAATGATCATCTTGCAAAGATGAAACTTTCTGGTATGTGACTTGTGGACTAGGACAGACTTTCACTGAACCATAAACAATCTAGTGCAATGATAACAAAAGACTGACATACCACACTTGCCTACATTCACACCTACAGAGCAAAAAAGGTCTTCAGAAGAAACAAAGCAAAGCCTCTAAAGCCTCTCTGCCCAGAATGGATTACTCGCTGCATTACACTAGAGTGAGTCATGTGTTTAGTTTAAAGCTGATATCTGCAGTAGAGAGTTAAAAAAAAAAAAAAAACTACGATTTTCTCTGCTTTAGGGTGTGAAACCAAGAGTTACAATCATACGAGAGAATTCACAAGTGACAGCATTTCCATAAATATAATAAATTCACTTCTTCATCTCTTCTTGTTTTCAGTGCCTACTCTATTCTTTGTGAAAGTAAATAGATCAGACTACAGAAACCTGCTAGAAATGATCTAAACTAAACATGAAAAATGTAAAGTATGAGATATACAAATACAAGTACAGGTCTTTTGGTACTCGTTGATACCAGTCCTGATACAAAAATGAGTAACATTAGTATTAAGCAATCAGGGGCGTTATGGTACGTTTTATTTAGCTCTATTTATATTGGCTACGATGGACTGGTGTTGTATCCAAGGTGCATTCCCGCCTCATGCCCAGTGTTCCCAGGACAGGCTTCGGATCCACCGCGACCCTGACCAGAAAAAAACACTTACTGAAAGTGAGTGAGTGAGTAAGTAGGTGAGCGTTTATGTTGGTTTCTGCCGTGAACTGCTGACATAGAACTCCTTTTGAGTTTTATGCTTAATAAATGCATTATCTTTAATACAGATAATGTCAGCAAGTGTGGTCGAAAAAAACTGCACCTTGATTCACAAGCAAAGCGCAGACCCTGGCAAGCGAGGGGAAAGGAAGCACGTGTCTCAGTGCTCGCAGAACTGAAGTTCACTTCACTGCTCCAGGTTCACAAACACCTCTGCGTGCACACAATTCACGCCACGTTGTGTTCATTCTAATGACCATACTCGCTGATACTTTTCTGCATGCTCAGGTCGGCCATCTTCATGCTCTGTATTAAAAACACTGTTTAAACGCTATAATATATTTTATCAGGTTACTTGTTTTGTAGGAAGAGTCTGTAGTTTCTCTTCTTGATATTTTCACAGAGCACAGTTTGCAGTCTGCTTTGCTTTGATTGCCATTATCAATCATGAAATATGTCTGGATTGCTGTCATTTTGTGTCGTCTGTTCATCAATTCGACAATATACACCAGGCTTACATCACATAGTATCGCCTGGTATCGGATGCTAGTATTGAGGCATTTATTTATGAGTAAATGAGCGCGGTATCTGACTGATACCCGATACCAATATCAGTATCTATCCCTAGTGTCTAAAGAAACTGTGCCCACAGATAAAATGATCAATCATACAGATACTACATGTACAGCTTATTTGAAGTGGAGCTCATAGTGTCATTCTGTCATTTGGAGAAATTTCTGTCCTGCATTTAGCACCAAACTGTCTGAGTGATGAAGATCTCAACAAGGGAATTATCAGAGCTGATTAACAGACAAAGGCAGAAAAATATACAGAAAATATGTGAAAGTCATTGTGAAACAGAAAACAAGATTTAGGGCATTTAAAAGAAAGTGACAGGCTCATAGAAGGAACAAGAGAGGGAGATGGTGGAGATGGTCTGGTGAAAGCTGATGTGTGTGTGGCATCAATGTGGCCCACAAAGAGAGTGGGAGCTGAGAACGGGGTCATGTCCGTCAGGGGCCGCCTGGGTCTCCAAGCTACACGATCCCTCTCTTCTGGAATGCTCACAGAGGAAGAGAGAGAGAGAGAGATGGCGCGAGACGATAGTCATCTGCTCTAGAAGCACAAACACTCACACTCTGCCGCATTACATCCATCGGAAATATGAATTCCTTTACACATTTTCTACCTTCCACCTTTATCTGGTACATTCACTTCAGCACATTTACACATTGTATTTGTCTCATTATGAATTAAGTTGAATTATGGTCATGTAATATAAGGTAAAGTAAGGTAGTATAATATAAGGTATAAGATGGTATAAGAATGTATTGGAATGAGATTACTCTTATCACCTTTCTATCTAAATGTGTGCTGTTACCTCTTAAGGTGACTGCTGACTTGTCTTACATGTGTTATGTGTATTACTTGGTACTTGACACGCTTTCCTCCTTTTGCATTTTGGTTATATGTTCATGTTTGTTGCACTGTTCTAGACCCGCCTCCGCCCCTGTCCTGTCATTGGTTTGTTTTCTGTTTGTGGTCACCTGTACTTTGTTTATTTCAAAATAATTTGTCTATTTATACCCTGTTGTGTCAATGTATCATTGTGAAGACTTACTGGGCATTATTTTTGTTTTTACTGAGCATTATTTTTGCATGTTTTCTATCAAAATATTTTGCTCACTTTTAGTCATCATGGCCAATTCCCACCCACTAGCCAGCTCTCGCCTATCACATGACAGCTACCAAACAGAGACATGAGATACATGTTTCCTCCGAGGCACATGAAGCCAGCTACCATATCTTTTCAAACTGCTGCTCATGCTACATCACAGGGTATCTGAAAACCCAGAGGAAAGTTCTATCTGCCCTCTTCCACACAAATGAGCTCACAAATGCCAACGATTGGCTAGTGTCACTCTGATTGAAAGGGGAGAGAGTAACAACATCCCTCCCACCTAGAGAAGCACAGCCTATTTTATTCTGCTGGACTCTTGGCCATGGATGAACCATCATTTGAACTGGTTGGCAAACCATGTCTTCATGGAGCTCATTTTGTGCACAGGGCCATTGACATGCTGCAACATGTTTGGGCCTCTTAGTTCCAGTGAAGGGAAACTGTAATGGTTCACCATACAAAGACATCTTTTACAATTGTGTGATTCAGACTTTGTAGCAACAGATTGGGGAAGAACCACATATGGGTGTGATGGTCAGGTATCTGCATTCTTTTGGCCATACAGTGTATCTTTGCTTTACTTTGTCAGTATCAGTAATCCACAGCACTGTCCTTTCTTTGTTTTTGGCTGCGGTCATGACAACACCCTACTCCACCCTTAACAGTGAAAACTCTGAGGGGTTCAAGTGCTTTTTAATCAGTTTTGGCCATATAATGTATCTGATATATGAGAACAGATTAATAGCTCATACAGTACTTGGTATCAAAAAGCCATATGGTAGTCCTACTGCTTAAAGAAAATGCCCAAAACTGCCCAAAATTATCTGGCTTCAACTGAAAATGATGTGTTGCACATTTCAGGTGCTTTAGGCTCCAAATTATTTTGACATCTGGTTTGATACAGTTTAATGTTTTGTCCTTCTGAAGACAATCCTTGCCAATGCCCTCATGGGTAAATTTCAATAAATAGATGCTGTTTGGCTATTTGAAACACTGAAATAGAGAGCTCAATAAAGCCTCATTGTTATCAAAATGTCAGATTGGTCTCTGTGGCTAAATCTCTCTGAGCTGAGGTCAGAAATTCACTCATTGCTGACTTTGTATCTGTGAGCATGGCATAGACACATGTACAGAAGTCTCTATTGTCCCGCTGAAGTCGCCTTGGAGCGGGGTTTGTGTTTTTTGGATGCATGAACAGAAAAGCTGTTCTGTACTACAGAGCAAAACAGCAAAATGAAGAGATTGTTGTGTGACAGTTGCAGATTGCTTGCTAACCAATTAGGACATGTGCCACACATCAGCATTAGCAACAAGGACAAAAGATCATTAACCACGTACATATGTCCATTCTACAATATTACGGACGATTCTCATTATAATCCACAACCGTTTCACAGTCTCACACCAACGTGTATAGACAAAGATGAAAAAGTGAAGTGTAAAGACATCTCCAAGGCAAATGCTGTAAACATTCACAGATGTTTGCTCAGAGATGAAACCTGCTTTTGAAATGAAGTAGTGAACACTAGAGGTATATCACATCAAAAAAGATGAGGGCTAACAACAAATGGATGACAATTCAAACCAACCAGACAAATCCATATCAGCAGAGAAACCAGTCTGCTGGTCAGTGCTTGAGGCTTTTAACCCCTTATCTGCTCAGCTGTATACAGTATGTTTATAATGTTTATAATTCTTTATCAGTTGTGAGCTGCTTTGGATAAAAGCATGTAAATGTAGATTGACAGAAACATACACTCACCATCCACTTTATTAGAAACACCTCGTTCTTGATAAGAGTGTCTGCCAAATGCCATAAATGTAAATGGTAAATGAATGTTCCTAATAAAGTGGACGTAAATAAAGTGAGTGTACCTTAGGGATGTAACCAAATACCAATACATTTTTCTGAACGAACAGATCACGTGTTCCAAGCAGATACAAGTGGGAAGTCCATGTGGGTGTGAGCAAGCGGTCAGATATGAAGCTCGATGCATAAAGAAAGACTTGCTCAATGCATTGACAGCGTTCATTCAGTCATCCTTAGTAACTGCCTGGTCAGGGCCGTGGTGGTTTAAATTAGACTACAAGGTACAGAAACAGAACCAACTAAATAAAGAAAGTATGTGGGCTGGTACAAACTAACATAACCTAACTGTGGTAGTGGGATTAAATAAAAAACCCATGCACATCTCTAGTTGAGAACAATTCCCAACTAGGAACAAAACTCAAATGATAGCTGAGGTTGAGAAACTGTTATAGAGTGAGGAGACTTCAGAGACTTTAGAGGTTTAGGCCATGTCCACTTCAGGTTTAAAACCTAAATGCAGATAGAGATATTCAGAGCAGTAAACAGATACAAATACAGAGTACAATCTACTCTATCACTGCATTAAACACAAAAAAAGAACACAAAAGACAACAACACTTTGAAAGGAGATGAAAATGTGTGACCAATATCTTTCAGTATTACTACCTTAAACTGAAACCTAACACAAAAATGGTAGTGTCTATAAATTTGTTTTCTTTATTTTGTCCTAAGGGGACTTAAACTGTACATTCTTAATTCTAAGTGGCAGTTATAAGACAAAATGCTGTGGGAGGACATGTGCTGTTCAGTGCTTTCAAAGTTAACTGTCGATAAATCTTTATTCCGGAAGGTAATTTCTTTTACAGGACTGATTTTTTTATGTTTATATCTGGCTCCATCTGGTGCAGAGTGCTAGATTTGTTATATTCATATACAGGCCTTGTCAAGTTGGACTATTGCCCCACCCTGCTGTCAAAGAGAATCACTGCAGCTAGTGTTGCTCTCACACTGGTACTATTACAATTACTGCTTTAACACTTCTACTGTTTTATACACCACTGAATACTGAAAATGAGCAGAAATATAAGTACTGAAACGGCCACTACATCAAATTTGAGCATACAAATCTTTTTTACACCAATGTCTATATTACACTATATAAAAACAGCACAGACGAAAGTGCTTACAGATAAAAATATTTTCTTCTGCATATTATTTCTCAAAGCAGTGTCTCTAAAAAAAAAAACAAAAAAAAAACCTATGATAGATTATTCCTCCTATAGCACTGGCATTACACACAGCTTTATCTGCAGAGCAGCTCAGAGCAATTTATGAAGTGAAACAAGTCAGTTAAATGTTTATTTTAGTGCTTCACAAAAAGAGCACTGAGGAAAGAGCAGGTTTGTTTGTCTATGAGGTTCTTTTCTGGAGCTGATCTAATCTGAGAGAGAAAGAAAGTTCTTGTCATTCTGAAATATCATAAACACATGAAATGGAAAAAAAAGAAAGCAGGGAAAATAGTAGCAACACTGCTCTGGTACTAAATATCAGAACGATTAAGCTTCTCCTGAGCCTATAGAAAGGAAGAACTGATCTTAGACATTTTTGATACAGATAAAGTCTAGCTACAGTTATCAATCATAAATCATGAAAGAACTAAGTGTGTATATCAGTACTGAACATGCACAGCAAACAGAGGGCATCTTGGCAAGTAAAAATGTCTTGAATACAGTCAAATTGATCAGGTATTTCCTGTTATAAGGAAATTTCCTGTTACACTTACAAGACATATTTCTAGACATTTTTCATCATCGCAAACCTTAAATTTTCTTATTCTATTGGCAGATAATTTAGCTTCTTTCTACAAACAAATACTTAAATTTTGCAAAATGATCTGCCAATAGAACTAGACTAATTTATAATAATATATTTGGTTTACTGTAATCTTATAATAGGAAATACTAGATAAACCGGACTATATTCAAGATATTTGTAAGACACTTGTAAGACATTTTCTGCAGTGTCACTATTAAAAAATTAGGAAGATACAGAGCACAGATGAGTGCCAGGTTTGTCTATCAGCAGCATTTGCTTTTTGTGCAGTTATGCTAATTGAAAGCTCACTTTTTTAAAAAGTGAATCCCTGCATAAATCCAAACTGCTGCAAACAGCATGGCTCATTAGCAGACAGAACATTATCAGCGGGTTGTAAATCTCTACTGGGGCTAATGAAATGCTGCCTAAAATAAAATGTTTTCTTCCCAACAATTACTTTGAGAATAAAGTTAAATTCATTCACTGGCTTTATTTATTTATTTATATATATAGAAAACTCTGATATTTCTCTATAGGACAATATAGCTGTCAAACAATGAAAAACAAGAAAGTAAGATTTTGTATAAATCTTTTTACTAAATAAAAGCAGACTTTCAATTGACATCATTGTTTTACTATTTACAGCTTATCAGAAACAAATTTTCGAGATAATGAAGGAACGTGTATGCTGTAAAACGTGTGTCTTTGCCGTTCCTTCATCCCAGTGCACCGAAATGTATGAATCATTTTCCACAGATACTGTATGTATTCACTGCAAATTATGTCTCAATGCCAATCTGAGCTGGATCATATCATAACCGTGTCAAAAAAGCTCTTACCAATCTGTGTGTGCATCATCGATGACTAACAGCGCTTTGGGCTTGCGGACTACAGGCTTGGCTGGTGCTGCGGCAGTGGTTGCTGCAGCTGCTGTGGTGCTGCTGTCCCCATGAGCAGCAGCTTTGGCCTGCACTGCGCTGGCGATCTGAGCTGTCTTCACCACACTGGAGAAAGAGCTGAGAAATGTGCCTGAGGAGGCGGGTTGAGGAGGCGGACACGGAGCTGGTGCTGCAGGTTGCTGCTGACGCCTCTCCATGGCTGGAGATGCCGGGGAGCTGGTGGAGCTGCTGGAACCGCTGGAGCCTGACGGCCTCTGCAAGTCCATCATGTAGCCATTGGGCAAGTTGGCTACAAAGCTGCTGTCGGACAGACGCCGGCGCAAGTAGTTCATGGTGGTGCTGTGGATTGGCAAGAGAGGGTAGGCTGGCTAAAAAGAAATAAGAGACAAGATCATAACTGGTTATAAACTGTAACATCTGAAGTAGAATAAAAATGTAGATGAATAAAATGAATAAAATTTCACTTAAAACTTCCGAATGTAACATTTATATTGTCTTTCACCCTCTCTGGTTAAAAAAAATGGTTACAGCAAGCTATTTGTGGAAACAAATTCATCAACCTTTATCCACCGCACAAATGAATCTCAAAGCGGCCAGAGAGATTCATTCAAGTAATGAGCATACAAGCAGAACTCATGGCACCCAAACCACATTCTACACACTTGTGCAATAAAACGCCTAAACAGCAATGACACTCCATTGGTATACTAACCTACTTTAGTAAGGTAGAATGTGGATTGGGAGGCTCCAGGTATCTGGAGACTTGGTGGATGTAATTATCTGCAGCTGGTATCTTGTCCTCTCAGTATTATAGCAGAGTTATTAGAATCAAACCAAACACCAAACACACGCTATTACCCATGTTTGATTTATGATGACATTATATTGGACTGTCACACTCCCTCACCTTGTTTGGTTTATTATAGTATGAGATAGGACTCCCACCCCTCTGATTGGCTTATGAACTTTCCCGTCACCTCTTATTCAGACTTCTTTCGTGCCTAGATTTGCATATGTGTGTGAAAAGGCCCACCAAATCTGACCCCACACAGCTCTGACTATGAATTACAGTTACTAATTAATAAATGACACTAAAGTTTACCCCACAATATAGTAACTACTACATTGAAAAGTCAGTGTATTGTCTGGGGTTTCCATCATTTTTTCACCACTAAATATAAAGCTCCTAACATTGCAGCTGTGAATCTGCACTTTAAGGCATTTTAGTAAAGACAGCATGTACCAAAAAGACACTTCAGTAAAGACAGCAGTTGCATAAGCAGTCATTTAGGAGAAAGAACTGCATGGATCATTAGATTTGCATCTTTTAGACAGAATGAGGAGCAGCAGTGGAGACACGGAGGTTCTTCAGATCCTGTTTTCAGTCAGTCTTTACAAAAGCTTTGCATACAGAATAGAGAGAGGAAAAGTGGTCTGCTCTTGCTGGATAAAACCCGGTGTGAATAGAGTGTTATGGTGGCATGAATAAGGCTGGAGAAGAAAGAACTGGGGAGCTGCAGGGTACTGGAGGTGCAAGATAAAGATTTTACAGAAAGACATGAGATAAGGTGCTAATTGATGCAGTGCTGGTTTGTGTAATGCATGATGAAAGTGAGGCATTCTGTTTAGTCTGAGTAGCAAACACATTCAGCTCATGTCATTTTACTGATTAGGGCAAATGGGGAAGACTTTTGACAAAATTTATATTATTTATATATGATTCATATGTGGTATAGTTTAAAATATCCCAGGTACCAGTATATCACAATAAAGCTTTTTACTGGTGTTAAAAAATTCAAAATCAAGCATTCTTCTTAAATAATTTGGTTCCCTTTTGTACAAATAACTAGACAAAAATGTCCTTTCAATCCAATTTATTATTGAATCTACAGAAAACATGAGGCTGCCAACAAGTCTAGTCCCTCTTGTTACTAACTTATATGGTCCAAATACACCTAAAATATACCTTAAACAGAGATGAATCTAGTGAAGAAAAACTATTTCTGACATTGATGTGACCTTGACCCTGTTTGGATCAGTTCCCAAATCTAATCAGTTCTTCTGCTGGTTTCAATAATTAAATTCAATTCAATTCAGTTTTATTTGTATAGTGCTTTTAAGAATGGACATTGTCACAAAGCAGATTTACAGAAATATATAAATTCCAGATATACATTTTAAACTTATAAATTTAATGATAATTCCTGATCACTCCCTCAAACATTCAACCACTCGTTGTTCTTGAGATATCACAGTAGATTTCCTTGAGATAACCACAGTAGAGGTTTCATAGACGGACAGCCAGACAGATGGACAGACCAATGGCAAAAATCTGAGACAGCCAGAAAATGGGCCTGAATATGACTGTGTAAGTAACATCTCTGTAAGACAAACAGGAATGAAGCTATTGAAGAAAAACTATTTCAGACATTTGACCTTGCTGTGACCTTGACCCTGATCGGATCAGTTCCATCAGTTCAGTTCATCTGCTGGTTACAATGATAATTCTATATAAATCCTACAATTCAGCCACTCATTCTTGAGATATCGCAGAAGATATTGGATGGACGACCTGAAAACATATTAATAACAAATGGGATTTAACATTGTTGTTTAGCAAACCACTCCTACAGTGAGTAGACTACACCTCCGCTCACCTCTGGAAGCGAGAGTAGATGAGTGAAAAAATAGATACAACCTGCTGTGTTCGTGATCACATGCAACCAGTGTGGATAGATGATACAATCATGTTCTCTGTCTTTCCCACTGTCACATCACTTTCTATTGGGAATTATATTGATTTCTCACATACAAGAGTTCCATACTCAAATAATACTATGGACAAGACAAGCCAGGCATGAGCCAAGCACATCAAGAAGACTTGCACAATATCCAATCGGCACATCATGTTCATAAACCTCTGTTTTAAAATAAGGAACTATTCTGAAGAGAAGAAGGATATACACTTTCAACTTTCTTTAAAATGGTTCATTTTTACAGGTGAACGCAAGCTAAGGGTCTCGTCTGTAATGTGAGATGATCAGCAGAACATTTTGGACTCAGCCTCAGAACCTGCAATCAATAGCCACATTCTTGTGAACCCAGTACATCTGTCATACATTGTACATATATATATATATATATATATATATATGAATTTCAAAGCATATCTCCCCAGCATTTTCATTCTTATCTGCACATTATGCTCAGGCTATAGAAAGATGAGCCTGGTTCTGAGTAGCAGAGGAACAAAAGCATGTCTGACAGCTACAATGAGCACTCCCAAAGCACAGTATGAGATGCCAAAGCGATACCAACAATTAGGAACGAGAAAGAAGAAGGGGAATCTCAGTCTTTCGTGCTGCCATTTGTGAAAGGGGTTATTAAAACAACCATCAGCCACCAAACAGTACTGAATAATGAGTTAAAGCTAGGGTAAAGATAAACAGGCTTTACGCAGGAATACTTGGCAGCTTCCTTTGCTCTATAGTACCGAGTGCAGAGAAAGGGCCTTAACATGCTGAGTAAGAGTCATGGATAGGTGGTCTGGCTCACACTCAGCCACTGCAGGTGCATTACAGAAGGAGAGAATAGTAACACTTTACTTGAAGGGTACCTAGGTAGTGCCTTTAGAGCACATTCAGGAACATTGCTGCAATGCTGGAGAATTTACGAAAGGCTTACATCAAAACGCGTAAGATGTTATTGGAGGTTTTACGCAACTTTGTGTTTATGTGGAACAGAAAACAACAACCATCAATTATCATTATGGGTTGACTGATTGAGATACTGTGTTACTGTACAGCTTTTAATCCATTTCTTGCATTTGCTTGTTTTTTCTAGTTGTATAGAGTTGTATAAGGTATACATAGTGCTTCATAAAAGTGTTAAAAATTATTTGATTAACACTTTACTTCAATTATTAAAAATCATTCATTTAGGTGGCATATAGGCTTCATAAATAAGAAACTATATTAGAATGAGGCTCCAATTTAATTTTAATTATAATACAAACAGACTGAGCATTCAATTCCATGCTCCTATAAAAAGTAGCTTTCCATAAGTACATTTGATAAAAGGTAAGATGGCAGGTGGACACATTTTTGCCAAAAATCATTATTTTTGCCATTCCTGATGATGACCATTTGGATTTAGCATCCATAGCCAGTCACCCCAGAAGGACACTGAATAGTTGCTAAAACAAAAACCCCCAGGTTAGAGACAAGTCCAAGCTACAACAGCTAGAGGAAAATCTCGCCAAGGATCTACGGCTGGGTGCTCATCTGGGGCTGGCACACAGGATGAAAAGGTGGAGTCACCACGCATTAACCAATTTCTCTGTCAGCAGTCTACACAGACTTGGCAAGATGATTGCCTTCCAGTCCACAACTGAAGACCTGGCTTGTGCTAACCCACAAGCACTCTCTCTACAAGCCTGCCAACAATGAACACGGCCACTTTACTCCATTTCCGTTCTGCATTTCCTCCATGGCTTAAATCACTTCTGTGACACAAATGTTTGTGCTCACGCAAGCCATGGACTCTGACTGAATCAAAGCCTACACATAATCCACATACAAATACAAAAGGCACAGTTTTGAACTCATTGAATTCATTGAAATACCAATGGTTGACAAGTGCTCACAGCTTTAACAAAAAAATCAGGCAGTAGGTGGTTTCAATACAAGTGGTACCATCATTCATTTCTCTTCAGTAATGGCTTTATCCTGGTCAGGGTTATGCTGGATCTGGATGCTATCCCATTAACACTGGGTGTGATTTGGGAATATCTGGGTGGAAGGGCACTATGCACACATTCACACACTCATTCACATCAAAGGGCAATTTAACTTAGCCAATCCACCTACCAGCATGTTTTTGGAACACCGGAAGAAACCGGAGAACCCAGAAGAAACCCACATGGCCAAGGGGCAAAAATGCAAAACTCCACAGACAGTAACCTGAGCTCAGGATTAAACTGGGATCCTGGAACTGTGAAACAGCCACCATGGTACCAAGAAAACAGCCACGAATATGCTAAATGAAGTGACACATGAAGCAGTCTAATCACATGGCTTGGTCTGCATAGAAATGGCAAAAGAAGGACAGTGAATATACGTTTGGATGCACCCAAAATGAAAGAAGAAGGTATCTAGTTCTGGTGAAAACTCTGAAAATATGTGTTTTCACTTGATCAGGGAATTTATTTGACAGGAGCGGCATGGTGGAATGGCAGGCTGCATTGCTTCCTCAACGATCCATGATCCCTGGTCCAATCCTGAGATCAGGTTACTGTCTGTTTGTAATTTCTTATGTTCTCCTCATCTTCAAATGGGTTTCCTCCTGTTGTCCAAAGATACATGCAGGTAAGTGGATTGGCTATGTTAAATTTCTCCAAGGTGTGAACGTGTGTGTCTGAAATATGCCCTGTGATGCCCTGGCAACCCATCTGGGGTGAATTCTCTGGCATTACATACATACATATATACATTATATATAATTTGAGGACCTTTGTGAAAGAACTGTTAATGGAAACAGTGTTTTAACTGTAATATGACATTATATATTATATTATTAACAATGATAGTTACTGATGGTGAAATTACAAACACTGTGTAAGATATTTTGAGTTTTGCTTTTGGGATTGTTTTGGGACTAAAGCAACCAACCTTATATAAAAATACAGGCAAAGAGATTTTATTGACTACTAAACCCATCGAGGTGGTTATCAGCAGAGTATTTAATACAGAAAATCACATTTAACACTCCTGTATTTTCGTGGTTTCAGTCTGCATCTTTAGCTTCAGGACAGCAGGTTAGGATGTCGTGTTTTGTCTGAATTTGGTCTTGTGTCTCTCTCACTGCTGTCATCACCTCCCTATTCAGAACAGTCTCGAGAACAAGTGAAAGTGACTGAGGGAGCGAGTATTCACTTGACACACACACACAGTACTCGTGTTAAAACACCATGCTTAACACTTTTGGAAGTCGTGTCTTATGTCAACTAAATAAACTCATGTTCAAACTTTTCTATTTATTTAATTTAGTGTTTTAACCAGACAAATAAAAATCTCTAGGAACTTTTTTTTTTTCCATTCTGAGAGAGTGGGGTTGATTACCAGGGCTGGCATCTCTGTTTGTGACAAACAATGACAGAAAGCTTTACCAATGTTTTATTTATTTCCCTCAGTCTGAATGAAATGATTGTCATGTTCAATATTTCCCCTCTACTTTGGCTGGTTTTGTGTAAGTACATTAAAATATCCAAGATATTTAACTGGAAAATACAAGGAAAATGGGCAGAGGTGACAACACAACACAACACAACAACTATCATAAATAAACACATAACACAATCTTACACTAAAACAAAACACTATACCTAACAGAACGATGACATTAAACATTAACGTAACAAGAATACAGCAGAGGCTCATGGGTATGCAAATTAGTGCTTGCTAGTGGACGGACAGTGCTGATACACAACGTTAATACTTTGGGCAGTATAATGTGTCACGACGTGAAGTCCGCAACAGACCAACAAATTAGAGTTGGGTCTCAAATCACATACTTACGTACTATTCTAGATAGTTTTTGAATAACGACACTAACCCACTAACTGATTCTCCAAAGTGTGTGTGTACTGGACTGAGTGAAAGTGTGAGCTTTCACACACAGTCATACACCTCAATGCTATCAAATAGAAGTCATATTCTGAGAACAGATTCTCAGAAGGTACCAAAATATCAAGATGTTAGAGAATTAACAGGTACAGAACAATGGCTTACACTTAAGGGATAATGTTGCTTTATTTATAATTATAGGTTTCAAGACAGAGCTACTGATGCCATGTCCAAGAGCCAACTAAGACAATTGTTTCTTTCCAAAATTTACATTTACTAAGTCTTAGCCAGCCATCACAATTATCACAATTATTGTTTTTTCAGTACACTACAGCCGAAATTCTGTAAAGCTACAATAATCTAAGCAATGCTCTGGTCACACGTTAGCCAAATCAAACTTAATAATGAAATTATCTTAGTGATGCACTGATCAAAAGACATCTGCTGTACATAAATGATGATAAAGTGGATTGATTTGTTCTTGAAGTGTGATCCATGAATATACTTTGTAGATGGATGCCTCAAAACAGGCAGCAACACAACTCCCCCACACATATGATGCTCTGTACAGTGTGTGTCCTGCTAGACCCATAGTAAATATGTTTTGTTTGTGAACAATGCGTCACTAACGTAAATGAATCGATATCAGTCACTGCCATGCACTGAGTCATTCCTTCCGTTCAGCTGCTGCTGACCGGCTTTACGAGTATGAGACATACATTATATTGACACCTGAACATTACAGTTTTATGTGGTTCTTCCCCAAACTGTTGCCACAAAGTTAGAAGGACACAATTATATAGAATGTCTTTGTATGGTGTAGCATTAAAACTTCCCTTCACTGGAACTAACAGACCCAAACCTAAGAGGGTCCAGCATGACAATGCCCCTGCACACAAAGTGAGCTCCATGAAGACATGGTGTGTTAAAGTTGGAGTGGAAGAACTCGAGTGTCCTGCACAGAGCCCTGACCTCAACCCCACTGAACACCTTTGGGATGAACTGGAACACTGACTGCACCCCAGACCTCCTCACCCAACATCAGTACCTGATCTCACTAATGCTCTTGTAACTGAATGATCACGAATGCCCACAGCCATGCTCCAAAATCTAGTGGAAAGCCTTCCCAGAAGAGTGGAGGTTATTGTAACAGCAAACACAAGGGGACTAAATCTGGAATGGGAGGTTCTACAAAAACCTGTGTGTGTGATTGGTCTGGTAGCCACATACTTTTGACAATATAGTGTAGATTTCACACTGAGTTTACTTTATATGTTTTTTGTGTTTTTTTTAAACATCTGAGAAATCTAAGCTGGAGAAATTAAACCAGTACCATCATCACATATATCCTAAACAAAGACAGAGTTTCCTTACTTTTCATTGTGCTTGTCTAAATCTTAAAAAAAAAAAATGTTTTAAATTAAATTCTTGCAAAGTGCACTATATGGCCAAACGTATGTGGACACTTGAGTGATTTGTGCACGTGGGTATTGTCCGGTTTGGGCCTCTTAGTTCCACTGAAGGAAAATTGTAATGCTATAGTATACAACATTCTAGACAATTGTGTGCTTCCAACTTTTTGGCAACAGTTTGGGGAAGGCTCACACAAACAAATACTGATATAGAACCAGAGACCCTGGAGCTGTGAGGTGGCAACGCTACCACTGCACCACATTGAAAATATGCCCTTTCCATAAAAAAAGCACCATAATGAATGAGTCAGCATAAATAATGTCTAAATATATTATCACAATATGCAAATCTGGTTAAGGGAAACCTCAAAAATGAGAAAATGTGCACGTTACACATCTTATGGAACAGCAATCATAAGCTAAAAATAAAAAAATGCAGTTAAAATCCTAAAATGCTTTAAGGGTTTGATGACTCATGTGTTTTATTCTTCTCTGCACCCAAAATATTCAGTAATACTCTAAAGTGTACCTCATTCAACTGAGACATGAGCATCATAAAATGTGACCAAGGACTTTGTTGACCAGGCCTTTAATGTGCATCAAAGAAGCTTTTTATTTGCTTTAAATTAGAGAAACATTAATGTAAAATCTGAGGGAATGATTTGTTTAAGTTGAGAGTCAGTTGTCCACATTCTTTTGGTCATATTGTGTATAACTGCTAATTTACAAGAGGCAGGATGTTTCCAAAGTGAAGGAGATTTCAAGTGAACTGAAAGGGGCAGACATACATATATGCAGCACTGGCTAGAGAAAACCAAAAGCCAACTGTCTGAGGTGGAACATTTGACTGTGCTCCTCGCAGAAGGCAGAGAAACAAAAAGCGGACTGAGATGCTTTTGAAACATATGGTTGAGCTCAAAAACAGAAGCAGATGCAACAATTTTAGGCTCACTGCCTTGAAAGATGAAGTTGCCTAGAAAGTTGCAGAAGCAGGCAGTCTAATGAAATGCATTGAAAAACATTTTGTATGGCCTGATTCTCTCAGCCAAGTGATGATAAACCACCGAAAATGATGATAAACCCCCGAAAATGATGATAAACCCCCGAAAATGATGATAATGATTTTACTCAGATTTTTATGGGAAGGAACTAGGCGTGCACGAAACTCTAATTTTGATTCAATATAATACAGCGGTGTCTCGATTTGATACAGCAAAAATAAGCATTGCCTGAATGTGTGTCTGAGGTTTCCGTTTTCAATTGATTAAAACAGTAAACTTTATAAAAGTACAATAATTGAAACTTCAACTTAAGATGAGTGAATGAGGTAAATTCATGAATTCCTCTTCATTAACCACTTTATCCTCGTCAAGATCCAGACCCAATCTCAGGTGGAGAAGGAACACACCCTGGATGGGACACATCGCAGACACCATTCACAAACACACACATACACACACACACACAGACACACTCACAGCTAGGGGCAATTTAGAGTAGGCAGTCCACCTACTAGCATGTTTTTGGAGGTGGGAAAAAAACAGAGAACCTAGAGGAAACCCACGCAGACGCAGGGCGAATATGTAAAACCTCACACAGACATTAATATGAGCTTGATATAGAACCAGAGACCCTGGAGCTGTGAGGTGGCAACGCTACCACTGCACCACATTGAAAATATGTCCTTTCCATAAAAAAAGCACCATAATGAATGAGTCATCGTAAATAATGTCTAAATATATTATCACAATATGCAAATCTTGTTAAGGGAAACCTCAAAAATGAGAAAATGTGCATGTTACACATCTTATGGAACAGCAATCATAAGCTAAAAATAAAAAAATGCAGTTAAAATCCTAAAATGCTTTAAGGGTTTGATGACTCATGTGTTTTATTCTTCTCTGCACTCAAAATATTCAGTAATACTCTAAAGTGTACCTCATTCAACTGAGACATGAGCATCATAAAATGTGACCATGGACTTTGTTGACCAGGCCTTTAATGTGCATCAAAGAAGCTTTTTATTTGCTTTAAATTAGAGAAACATTAATGTAAAATCTGAGGGAATGATTTGTTTAAGTAAACCTAATCAATACAGTACATAGCATCATAGTAATAAATACACAGTACCACAGCAAACACAGTGCAAGTGCAGTATTTTTGGATTGAAGATTACTGTGGCTTATGTTAAGAAGTATTAACTGAAAAGCCTATAGAGTGCATATGTGTAAGTCTGCTATTGTTATTTCATCATTTAGCATCTATACCAAATTTTACCAACTTCTTTCTTTATTATGCAAGAATATGTTATATGGCCAAAAGTATGTGGACACCTGACCATCACATTCATATGTGCTTGTTGAACATCTCCTACCAGATTTATCCCCCCCTTTGCTGTTAACCTCCACTCTTCTGGGAAGGCTTTACACTAGATTTTGGAGCATGGCTGTGGAGCATAGTGAGGTCAGGCACTGATGTTGGGTGAGGAGGTCTGGGGTTCAGTTGGTGTTCCAGTTCATCCCAGAGGCGTTCAGTGGGGTTGAGGTCAGGGCTCTGTGCAGGACACTTTGAGTTCTCCCACTCCAACCTTGGCAAATCATGGAGCTCGCTTTGTGCACAGGGGCATTGTCATGTTGGAACAGGTTTGGGCCTCTTAGTTCCAGTGAAGGGAAATTGTAACACTACAGCATACAAAGACATTCTATACAAATGTGTGCTTCCAATTTTTTGGCAACAGTTTGAGGAAGGAACACATACAGTATGGGTGTGGTGGTCAGGTGTCCACAAACTTGTGGCCATATAGTGTAGATTAATTATATCTATGACAAAACACTTGAACTGTTTGAAAAATTACTAACAAAAAAGTAAATATACTGAATATTCTGTCTGTATACCATTCTATACCAAAGACAAACTGTATATTTAACTCAAATGTACACATGTAAGGGGCAGCATGGTGGTGCATAGGTAGCATCGGTGTGTCACAGCTCCAGCAATTCCATCTTAAACTCTGTGTCGTGTTACACATTTTCGCCCTGTGTCTGAATGGGTTTCCTTGGTTCTCTGGTTTCCTCCCACCTCCCAAGAACATGCCAGGAAGTGGACTGGCTATGTTCAATTGCACTAGATGTAAACGTGTGTGTGCATGCTTCCCTGTCATACACTGGGGTGTCCGCCTCATGCCCATTATTCCTGGGATAGGCTTCAGATCCACCTCGACCCTGACCAGGTAAAAGCAGTTACTGAAGATGAATGAATGGTAACATGTTTGGTAGTAATTCACATTATTGTCAGCTCAAATGATAATTCCAGTGACTAAGTCGTTGATGCGCTATACCTCACTACTGTTTTCTGTATCATCGTCACACCTATAATAGCTATAGACATGCACAGTGGGTGCAGGCTGCAGATTCTTACCCTCTTGGTTCATTCAGTTGCCTATGACACTCTGTAGTAATCAATCAATTTAATGAAAGGTATTTACAATATACATTCCTGGGCAAAAAAATGGGCCAAGCCCATGTTTAAACCTTGTGGCCCTTGATTGGCTGCAGCAGGTGTGACAGATAACCAAATAATGACTAATCTTTTAATTTAAAAAAAAAATCCCAGAAGATATTGTGAATTTGCTTGTTCTGTTTCTAGTTTTTTCCCCCCAAACAAACAGTTCACTGCAGCAAAAGTAAACAAGCAAATGGTGGCACAGGAGCTCTCAGGAGTGCATTTGTTTAATTCTTGCTCATTTTCTGACCAGTGATATGTTGTCAAGACAATTACAAGCTTAATATTTGCCATTTTGGGCTTGGCCCATCCTTTTGCCCAGGAGTGTGTGCATACATACACACACACACACACACACACACACACAGTTGAAATGCGAGTGAATTGTGAATGCGATGGATGTGAAGCTGGGTTGTATTTTTCGGCCTAACACTCATATGAAGGGAAGGAAGGATCATATCCATCATATCCATCATATCCCTGGCTGAGCGCGTGCGGAAACAAAATGATCAACAAGCGCACTGATGCCTTGGCCATCAGTGTACACACAATAAATGAATATTATGACAGTTGCATTTGTTGTCATCTTCAACCTGAGGAAGAAGCCCGCTGGGAAGCCGGCAGTGAGGGCGGGGAAATCCCTCCATTGATTATGTGCACACAGGAGTGCCATCCGGAATCAGTGATGCTCATCATGCATCAAATAACACCGCATATTACACAGAAAACCATTGCATGCATTGCACAGGCATTCATTCTCAATCTCCTGGTTGCAAATGGCCCCCAGTAGGAGCTGAGAGCGGTGTATGTTA
This sequence comes from Pangasianodon hypophthalmus, assembly GCF_027358585.1. NCBI lineage: Eukaryota > Metazoa > Chordata > Actinopteri > Siluriformes > Pangasiidae > Pangasianodon > Pangasianodon hypophthalmus. The sequence continues at coordinate 10,073,149 of NC_069727.1, forward strand.
GCTGCATCTCTTCCCATTAACTGCTCCAGTAAGTGCACAACACATCCTGCTATTCCTGCGGTTAAATGTTGCATTCAAAAGCATTAACATTTTTAATATTTATGTTGTTGTTTTTTTGTTTACCTCAGTGCGTCCGGTCCGGTTTTCTGTTTGTTTGTTTTTGTTTTGTTTTTTTTTTCTTTAGAGAATATTCTCGGATGAGGATAAGGATGAGAAGATTCCCTGCGCTCGCGCCACAACAGCTACTCGATTCCCCGTGCCACAGCTTCCTCAATATACAGCTCCCCAGTGCATGCCGGGAACGCGCGCGCCTTGTGTCGCATCCACTCCTCTTTTGCTGAAGAGCGCTATATGGGTCCGGTAGTGAAAGGCATTGTCACGTGACGGGGGCCATTAATTTTGCATAAGCGTAGTCGCAGGGGCGGCGGGTGCGCTCGAGCACGAGCCATGGATAGGAATAACTAGGCTGGATTACAGGATGAACGCGTTTGATAGACGCACGTGCATTCGCTGTTTGTGGAATACACAGCTGGGGTCATAAGTTTCCATACGCCTTGCAAAATCTGCAAAATGTAATCATTTAAAAAAAAAAGTGGGATCATACAAATTGCATGTTGTTTCTTATTTAATACGGCCCTGAATCAGCTATTAACTGGTTTATTTTGTGTAAATTCTGTTATAATTTTGTCTTGTGGACTATATGTAAACATCTGCTATGTGAAACAGCTTATTCAGGGCAGTACTAAATAAAAAACAAATTGTAATTTTTATGATCATTCATTTTTTTTAATAATTAACATTTTGCCGATTCTGCAAGATGTATGTAATTCCATAATAATAATAATAATAATAATAATAATAATAAAATTAAAGGTTCAGGTTTCGATCACAATATTTCTACAGACCGGATGCAAGATATTAGTAATATACTTTAAGAAGCATATTTCCAGCAGTGGTGTCCTAGATGAGTTTGGACAATTACTGAATCTGTTTCATGTTGGATCAGCGGCCAGCTTTACGTCTCTCACTCACTTTCAGTAACCGCTTCATCCACGTGGTCATTCTGGGCCCGAAGCCAATCCCAGATACACTGGGTGTGAGGGGGGATACACCCTGGATGGGATACTAGTCCATTGCAAGGCACCATGCACACATCATTCACTACAGGAGGCGGGAGGACACCAGAGAACCCGGAGGAAACCCGCACAGGCACAGGAAGAACATTCACAGAAACTCCACGTGGACAGTGACATGCTCAGGATCAACCCAGAGACCCTTGAGCTGTGGGGTGGCAACTCTATCCTCTACGCCACTGTACCACCCCACAGCTTTATCTATATAACTTTAATCTCTATTGTATGGTAAGAAAAAGTGATCACTAGCTGTTATGCTGTGAAGATAGTAGCTACCTTAATCCCTATTCAAGATGTGGAATTTGCAACGCATACACGTATAGCACAAAAGGCAAACGGTACTAAGGTCTACACACCGGCTGTTATACACTGTCAAACATTCAATAAACCACCCCCTCAGAATCTGTTATTTACGTTATAGATCAGATTTAATTCCACTGTCGATCAATTTGGAGAAACACACAGTGACAATCTGAACACACAGCAAGTGAAAACACAAATTAATATTTATCTCATAATGTCAGCGATTGATGAGAGCCTGAAAATATACACCATTATAAAAATCCTTAAGGTGTTTAATAATATCACACATACATGAGATGTAACAATTTACACAGCTTTGTATGAAAGGTTAGAAATGTTAATGTTAGGATTAGCATCAGGTTTCTGTTTTTTTTATGACTTCATTCATACAGTATGAATTCAAAATCCAACCCGATTGCCCATGTAGGTTCGTATGCATATCTCATCAGATTGAGCTGATTTCAAGTGGTTTTCCTTAATCTGAAAATTATTTGACTGCCTAAATGTCTACAATATGCCATAATAAAAATATTTTGCTTAGGTGTTCTTTATGGAATGGGAAAAGGAAATGGAAATGGGTCCCAACAACATGCCTTCTTCACCACATCTTTGCATATTTTGACTGTGGAAAGGTTTTAATAGTTTATAAAACTATTATTATTATTATTATTATTATTATTATTATAGAATACAATTAGCTGTTTGCCTCATTTATTGATATAAACCAATACTAATCACAATGTTATTTGTTTCCAGGTCAAATTCTCCACGAGGGCCAGTTGGGAATACTGTACAAACTAGAAGAAAGAAAAGCTTGTTGCACAGCTGAACAGCAAATCAGTCACTTTCTTCCAACAAATCAAATGATTACAATGAGGAATAGAAATGTGATGAAAGATTTACCTCAAAGATCAGTTTTGCTTACATTTCATTTTATCATTCAATAATGCAATGGCTGTATCATACGAATACCCTGAAATACAGCTACCATTTTAAGATAGTTGAAGGCTTCTACACTAACAAGCACTAATGCCTTCCTGTAGAGCTTCTGAAGCTTTTTCCTGCAGGTTTAGTGCTTTGTGAAGCAGAGCTCTTAGAGCTTTTACCTGCAGATGTAGTGCTTTGTGAAGCAGAGCTCTTAGAGCTTTTACCTGCAGATGTAGTGCTTTGTGAAGCAGAGCTCTTGGAGCTTTTACCTGCAGGTTTTGTACTTTGTGTATCAGAGCTTCTGGAGCTTTTACCTGCAGATGTAGTACTTTGTGTATAAGAGCTCTTGGAGCTTTTACCTGCAGGTTTTGTACTTTGTGTATCAGAGCTTCTGGAGCTTTTACCTGCAGATGTAGTACTTTGTGTATAAGAGCTCTTGGAGCTTTTACCTGCAGGTTTTTTGCTTTGTGTATCAGAACTTCTGGAGCTCTTACCTGCAGGTTTAGTGCTTTCCGTACTGAGACTAGAAACTCTTTTTCCGCTGGCATTTTCAATTGTAACTGACTTTGAAGCATCAGTATGAGTTGATGTGCTCAACCTGACTGATACATACAGGGAAGTAGTCCCTGGACTTAATCCACTATTTGATTTGGTTGAATTTGAGCCCTGGTGTTTGCCATTCGGAGCTTTAACTGACTTTGTGGTTTTGGTATCAGACGAAACACTTGCTGAAGAATTCACTGGACTTAATCGACCAGATGGTCTGGTTGGATTTGATGTTTGTTGTCTGCCATCCTGAGTTTTAACTGATTTTGATTCCTTAGTAACAGTCGATAATGTTGTAGGCAAAGGCATTGGACGCGACTCATTAGCTGACCTGACTGAGTTTGAAACCAGTTGTTTTGCAGTGTCCTTTCTAACTGATGCTGAGGTCCTGGCATGAGCTAAAATGTTTTCTGGCAAATGCGTTGACCCAAATCCTCTATGTGAACTTTGTCGTTTTGGTGGCCTTGTAGGATTGCTAATTCTAAAATTTCTGACTAAGGAAGGCTTATAATGGAGAGGAAATGGTAACCGGGGTGCACCCCCTTGGAAGTATTTTTTCTTTGAGTGAGCAAAGTAGGGGGAATGCACCACAGGAGTAAAATGTGGCAAGAAATAGTGGGGAGAACATTGACTGGATACACATGGATCACTGAAACTAGCCTGACTGCTTGAAGAGAACTGATTAAAAGAGACATGTTGCGGACTGTTCCCTGTTCTTTGTTCATACTGAATTAGGTACTCGGGGTACACCTGACGTTTCTCAAACACAACAAATATGGACGGGTTGTTGATATCGTTTACACAGCTGTCATAGTAGATGCCATTTTCCACATCTTTCAGAGGAGCGTGGATATAGCTGGGATGCCCGTTGGTATACTCTCCTATGAATACCCGGCAAAGGAACATACACTGCGTTCCAGACTGGTCAGTGTAGCTGTGGGAGGATTTGGCATCTCTGGTGAAATAACTACCTGTAGCAACAAAGTGTATACATTATACTGTAGATGCAGGCATGTGTGATTTTAATTGGTGTTACCAAATTTTAAACTCACCTTTACCATATGCTGTCTCATGTGCTTCACAAATTCTCCAGTCCATGTTCTGCTGGCAGATGGCATCAATGTGTTTGGACTCAGTGCCATGAAACAGGAGTGTTTCATTCTCCTTGCCTACATTTTTCTGCTTCATCACACTGACATGCCTGTGGGATACCCATATTACATAAATCACATATAGGCTCATTGATGATACTGTAATCATCAATTTGTGTCAGAACTATTCTGTTTTCCTTGTTTTAATAAACCTTGTGTGCATTCAAAAAAAGCCTGAGCTTTGTAGACCATAAAACATACCTTTGATAAACTTCCCATAAGTCCTCATTCAGCACCTTCTCAATGCTCTTCACCATAAACTCTGACATTGTCTGATAAAAGCACTCAGCGATCTTCTTATATTCATCGGTATTGCTGTCCAGGAGAACCTTCTGGATAGAAAAGAAATTTCTTGCTTTTAGAGTAATACACACATTTCTGATTCCTTCTAAACCTCTTGTAAATATAGAGGTCTATATCTACTTATATAGTTTCTTACATATCTTTGGATAAAATGTAACATTGCCACCATTAGATGCCTGTACACTGTAAAATATTTTTGAATGTCAGGAAATAATTTTAAATGCCTGCAAAGAAGGAGAAATTACAGTATGTTTAACCCTGAAGTGTAATCTAATGTATAATATTCATTAGAGTTACTTGAGACGCTCCAATTAATGTATATATTTCATTATATTATTTAACAATGAATTGATGTGCATTTATATGCATTTTAGATTATACATGTCCTATACTGTCTGTCTTATTACATCTTCCAATTATTCTAATTTCTTATTTTATCTATAAAGTATAGGACATTTATCAGCATCTACAGGAAAATGGGCAAAAATGATTGTAGATGTGTAAAAATACACATGGCACTCTAATTGGAGAAACTGCACATTTTTCTTTTAACCACACTTTTAAAAATTCTTTTAAAAAATTTTAAAAAAGTACAGATGAGTGACAAATGAAAAGAAAAACAGTAGCTATGGCATTTTGTTTGTCAGAGTCCCCGTCGTCCTATAGGACACAGCTGCTTTTTAAGGTTTGCCTTCCAGTAATAGAAAATCCAATAATAATCAGATTCAGCCACAGTGCTATTTGCAATACTGGATCCTGTTGAGGATGATAAGATTGTTAATCCCCACAAGCAGGTATACATCAATCATCAGGGTTTCACAAGGTTGGACGGCTCTTTCCATCTTGAATGGAAGCTCCCATGGTGGTTAGCCTCACTGTGTGCAACTCATCTCCTGGGGCTGTATAACGATGCCACAGACATGTTCTTAGATAACACATATGTACTGGAGAGTGAGATCTGCACCCAGAAGTGGTAACCCAGATCTAGGAGAGGTTTGGCAAGGCGCAGGTGGACCTCTTCACCAATGCTAAGTCAATACATTGATGATTGCAGCTCTCCTTTGTGGAGCAGGAGAGATGGAGCCCTCCTGGGTGGAGCAGGATGCTGGGACAGGATTCACTCTACCATAAATGGCCACACCATGTAGTGGCCACACCTTCTTTATATGCACTTAAGTGGAAGCTGTTCCGTAAAATTGGTGTGCACCTCATCGTTCTAGATCCAGTGCGCTTTCCTAAAATACTACTGTGAATGCTAGCGGTGGTTTATGTACTTCATTGTAATCAGACAGCTGCACTGTTAAAGTGTAATTACCACAGAACTCTAATAAAGACACTGAAAGGTCTTTTACCTTGAATCCAGTTACAGACATATTGGCCTTATCCGAGTCACAAGGCAAAGCTTGGGGATTTTGCAAATGATCCTTCAATTCCATTTCTCTAAGGAGATAATTGACAAATTTGTAAGACAATGAGTTAGAAGAATAGCCTTTAATTTTCATTTTGACTTTTTACTAAAAGTTTCAGATGTTGTTTAAGAAGTATGGAATATATAGAATAAAGCATAAATATGGAATGCTGAATATGTTTCTTGTAGGCGTTCACCTCAGAAGTTACAGAAACTACCTTGTTATGATGTTTTGGACATCTTCTGCTGAGAGAAACATGGGTCTCCTCCTTACTCGCATTTCGGTGCTAATTTGTGTGTTGTACTGAATCATGTCTGCGATTTGGGGGGGGGGGGGGGGGGGGGGGGGGGGGGGGGGGAGAAGTTATATATTTGCAAGCAGCAATCACAGTGGTCCAAGCATTATCTTGCATGCAGTCTTGCAACTTATACTGTATACCGCCTCATACTGATCCATGTCCTTAGGTATCTGCAAATCTGTTTCATCATGATGCATCACATCTACAGTCAACATTATTCAGCTTAAGGATTTGTGTCTGGCATAATAAAAATTCATTTCCTATTTTAACAGAGCTAAATTTTGAAATATTCAATTCCTATTTGAAATAGTATTTCAATTTAACAAATTGTATTGTTAAAATATTAAGCATTGTAGTAACCAAAGAGATGAATCTAAACCAAATTTAACATTTGTTTAACAAAATTTAACTTCCTGAGCCTGTACAAATATTACAAATCTGATCTCAATTAGTTAATCCTTCATGAATCTTTATTATATAAGTCTTGAAATTGTCTTTACCAATTTTTAAGGAAGGAAAAAGAGCAATAAAATGTTTAATTGTTCACAGTATATTTAAACAATGGGAGGTGGGGAGAGTTATAGATAAATATTTATATGTCTGAAACCCCTAAAATTTGGTGAGCAGTTAAATTATGAAAATTATGCATATTATATAAAAAAAAAAACATTAGTAAGCAGGTGGAGCCTAATGGTTCATTGGGCTTTTTTGTTTGACATAAGCCAGGGATACAGTATTATCATATAAGTCTCCATACCTGCTTAAACAGTGTAGCATGACTGACAATTTGGCTCCTTGTCACATTTTAACAGATCACATCACAGTTTATATTACTTAGGCTTCTTATGCATAAATTTACACACACTCAGGAGCACGAGTAGAATATGAATGTTTGTCTGATCTTACAGGATTTTCATGAATGCCAATTTTCTTATGTAAATGCTCGTGCGAACAATTTACGAATAAATCTGTTTGTATCCAGCTTGATAAATGAGGCCAATTGTCTTTGTATCTAATGCTTTATACACTACGTTTAGGCAGTTGTAAACAAAAACGCAACCATAAAGGAAACTTTCTACTTCTTGCAATATTTCAAGCTCTTAAACACTATGAAGATCAGTGTAAAAGAACATCCCTACCTTCCACATTGACCACATAAGAGTGTTCATCTGTAGTGAATTTGATGATAGGACTCCTGTTTTCTTGGTATTTACACTCCAGGAACTCACTGGTGATGGAACATGTATTGTGTGTCCCTTGCTAATTGCAAGAAGCGAGAATACAATATCAATTTCAATCTCAATATCAAGTATCAAAGTAACATAATAGTTGATTAAAGTCATGTCATCTATCCAGAATGAATAGGTATTAATGTTGATTGATAAAATATTGATAAGCTGCTTTTCTCCAGAGCAACCTCTTCAACTTCATTAATTTTTAAATCAAACATATTCATAAAGTAAGCCCTTATACTATAAAATGATGTGATTATTTTTAAAGGTAAGTATAACCTTTTTTCAATAATAAGTATAAAGAATCTGGCAATCCTGGGATTTAAACTCACTACCTTATGGCCACTAGCACAAGACCTTAACAACTATCACTGTCTCCAAGTGTCAGATAATGTAAGTGAGACGAAGCTAAATGTCACAGCTCCTATCAAATAGATTTTCAGACATTTGTGGTATTACTTTTGAAGTGGTCTAAAGTGCCACTTACTGATGATCCATACTGGATCCAGTCCCCATTTTCATCCTCCCAGTACCAGATCCATTTTGTAGTGAGGGCAAAGCTGGGATCCAGAACTGATGAAATAGTGGAGAGACGACGGACCTCTACAGAACCCTGAGTCATTGTGTCAAAGTGTACAGGTACACTGCTGTCACTGGTAAGCACAGGGGGTAAAGGAATTTATCAGCAATTTTACTGTATATATTTATTAATTTATTATTATTTATGAGACAGATTACTCAACACCCAACACTCACCTGGGCTAGTCAAACACCAATACCACTGCACACCTACACTTTACAAAGCTGCATCAGACACTTTTATTTATCTCTTTCTGCAGCCAATATTTCTGCTACATAGTTTACATGTACATGTTCTGCGTATTATTTGTCCTGTATTATTGTTCTGTTCTGTGTGTTTATTGTCTTGCACTCGTCTCACACTGTTGTGTATTTGCACTTTATGCAGTCTTATGTACTGTTACGTGTTGCACCATGGTCCTGGAGAAATGACATTACATTCCAAGCTACATAGGGGAATAACAGTAAAAACCCACTTGACTTGACTTTCTAAAAGTTGTTTGTTGGATCATAAAGAGGTTTTTTTGTCCTCTGCTCCGTGCATTGACACACACTGTCATCACTTTTAGTAACACAAAGCAGATGGAAATCATTTATTTTCAGTGAGAGTTGCTTTTGTCTATTGTCGTAACTATGTGAAGGGATTCCTAGTTGTATTTGTAACTGAATGACAGATTTTATAGTTATCACACTTATCACAGCTGTTGTGACTACCATTGCTAGCTTATCTAGCTATAAAATAGATTAAATTAAAAGGGCAGTCAAATTCTGCTATTCCATAAAGGGTTTGCTTTAGTAAGAGGAAAATGTACAGATAGGTATTGCCCAATGTGCAGTTTTATTTTACTAATTAGGCTGCTTATAACAAAATGTGTACTAATACATATTTTGGACTTAATATTTACCTGTGTGTCTTAGTGGGATCACAGTACGCTCTTTCTATTTCCTCGTTATCAGGCAGAACTTTCCAGCTGTGCCCATCCCACTGCTCCCATTTATAGGGCAAACAGAAATGCACATTTTCACATGCGTCTGTGTAGAGAATACACAATTGTGCTCACACATGGTATAGTGTATACAGTATCTGTTGTACTGCTTAATGCAAGCTTACCTTCCAAATTGCAGGAATCTTGGAAGTGGAAAAGACATATCCACCATTTCTCTGCAGAAAAAGAAACAACAGCTTTGCTAAAACGGATATATAATCAAAATGTATATAATCCCCAAATAAGCCTAACAACAGCCTTATAAATGATAAGTCATTACTGAAATTATAATTAGTCAAGCTCTATGCTTCATTTTTCTCTGTTCTGTTTTGTCTGTTCACGTGAATGAGTCTTATCTGATTATAATGATAATAATAGATACAGGTTAAAAAACCTACACTTTTCTTGATGCATGTTTTCATGTGTTGAATCATGAAAAAGGTTAAATTAACATCTGTAATTTCCACAGTGATAATTCTGTCTGTCAGTATCAGACGCTTTTGCTAATGTTCTGGTAAAGTCATCTTTCATTTGTGTAAATGCCATTTTAGAAAAATTTGTGAGAAATTTTGCTAATGATAATTAAATGTATCAGTACATCTGGAAAAGAAGTGTGCAAAGAATACCTGGTGCTATGGCACTGCAGTCAATGCTGGGTCTGTCTGCATGTGCAATGGTAAGCATGCTCTTATAGACTGATAATAAATTGTCCATCAGCTGATTGGGCACTCCGTTGTCCTGCAGTGTTTTCAATGGATGAGGTTCATATAAATCATGGCATCTGTTGCATCCAGTGCTGCCGTCACATATTCCTCTGATGTAGTTCTCACAGACATGGAGATTTTTACAGGTCTCCGCCTCAAGACAGTTCCCAAACTCACCACTGCCCTCGTTGTATGCCAAACACACCTGTGTGCACAATTTTTCAGTGGAAATTAGATTCAAAGTGAGTAAGTGCTTCAACTAGAAGAGCAGAGTATTGGCACCTCGAAAGCAAAAACCAGCCAAGTATTATATACTGTATATATCTTTACCTATATTTATATGGGTAATTACCTACTATATTAGGAACACCTGTACCCTGTTTATTCATTTAGTTAAAGATTAAATCTTCGAATGTTGTCTGGTCTTTTTTTTTTTTCTTGTCTAGTTTTGTTAAGATTGTACCCACTAAAGCCCAGTGTGGTCTTCTGCTGTTGTAGCCCATCCACCTCAAGATTCAGTGTGCTTTCTGAGATGCTTTTCTGCTCACCACGGTTGTAAAGAGTGCTTATTTCAGTTACTGTAGACTTCCCGTCAGCTCAGACCAGTCTGGTCGTTCTCCTCTGATCCTCTCATCGAAAAAATGTTTCTGCCTTCAGAACTACCGCTCTCTGGATGTATTTTTGTTTTTTGTACCATTCTGTGTAAACTCTAGAGATGGCTGTGTGCAAAAATCCCAGGAGATCACCTGTTTTGAAATACTCAAACTAGCCCATCTGGCGCCAACAACCATGCACACTCAAAGTCGCTGAAATCACATTTTTCCTCATTACGATGTTTGATTTATACATTAACTGAAGCTCTTGACTTGGATCTGCATGATTTTATGCATCACGCTGCTGCCACATGATTGGAGGATTGGATAATCACATGAACGAGCAGGTGTACAGGTGTTCCTGTTGACCACTGAGTGACCACTGAGTGTATATACAGTAGACTATATAATATATGCAGTATATGATGTCTTGACTTGTATAGCTCAATACAGATTTCCACCCAGAAGTTAACTAGTCACTCATTAACCAGTATCTTATTTGCCTATCAGTATCAGGCCCTTTTATAAACACAGTGTACACACTTTCTGACTAACAGGAACATGAAATATTCTGTAGTCATGCTGGTTGATTATCAAGCCTTGGAAATTAATAGAAAATATGCAAAACATACATCCAGTACTCGGCTGTATAATCATATCATGTATAAAACTGTAAAAACTCTAATTTAAGCTTAAATCCAAAGCTCCCAAGTATTTATAATACCATCTTTAAAGTTTTTCTCATTTACCAACTACCCAATCCCTGCACAGTCAGACTGAAGACAATACACCTGAAGCTTCTGATTTTCTCATGCTGTTTTTTGAGGCTTACTGAAGGCAATAAGGTGGTGTCATTTTGCAGAAGTGTAAGGGACAGCTCACTGAAGTCCAGTTCCAGCAGTTTGTGTTGGCACAACACGCCGATGTTGTGCTCTGAATAGAGGTCATGGCTGAACTGGCATTCCTCTCTGTTCAGGAAAATATTGATTTGAAACATAATTACTTAATGTGGTTGCCAAGTATAAGTGTACTGCACATTTTGTTTTGTTTTTTGGATTATTAAGTAGATTTTAAAAATGATTATTTTCTTTTGGGACAGGTAGAGGTGTCACAAGTCATGCTAAATTAGCATATGAGAAGTGTTCTACATTTTCTAAAATGAAAAACAAATCAGACAGCAAAATATCAAGGCGATGCAAACACCAAAACATCAAAAAAGTAATAGGATTGTGTCTTAGCAGGTATATATTTTTTTCTGTAGCTAACAGGTGCACGATAAATGACATTATTATTATTATTGTTATTATTATTATTATTATTATTATTGTTATTATTAGCTATGTACCAGTTAAATGCATGAATTTACCTTTTGGTGTTGTATGGGCACTCTCCAAACAGGTACAGTTTGCACAGGTGAAGGTTGCTGCAGCCTTCACAGTCTTTAATCCTACATAATCTCATCTTGGTTTTAACAACTTGCATTTCATTTTCCTCATCAATCACCACACATGTACCTGTTTCACTTTCTATCTCGTTTAAATCTAGGTGAGCTACGTCATCACATATATCCTCAAGCTCCATTTGACCATCAGATCTGTTGTGCTGCAGGTGGATCTTAATGTGCAGTAGAAGTCAGGATGGCTCAAGAATCCCTTGAAGTCGTCGAATTTTTAATCCAGACTTAACCCTCTTGTCTCACTACACTCATTTCCTCATACTTTCTTGTTCCACACTCCTTTCTCCCTATGGAGTCCTATATCTCCCCCCTAGCGTTCATGCCTAGTAATAACATCCCATGCAAACATAAAATGCTGACTACCAAGCACTTGACTGCTGATCCCATGACTGCTGAACTTCCTGGTGCTTCACTTTGTGTAGTTTAGGCTGCTTGAGCTGAGCTGAGCTGAGCTGGATGTTGATGTTCAATCCAGTGACAGAGCAGGGATGTTTTTTTTTTTTTTTTTCATACACTGCCTGGCCAAAAAAAAAAGGTCACAGTTTGGGTTTAAATAAGCAAATACTTAATAACCTATGATTGGATCTTTACTGCAGTGATTAATATGTTTCAGCTGGCAGCAGTTCTTTTATCCTTAACTGATGCAGTGTGTAGCTTCTCATTTCATAAACAACCATGGCAGATTACGTATCCCATGGCCGTGGAAAAGATGTTACTGAAGGGGAAAATTGTTGGCCTGCATCAAACAAAGAAAACAACTAAGGAGATTGCTGAAATCACTGGAACTGGGTTCTGAAATGTCCAGTGCATTATTAAAGCCTGGAAGGATAGTGGTGAACCGTCAACTTCACAGCAGAAATGTAGTAGGAAAAAAATCTTGAATGATCGTGATCGGAGATCTTTAAAACGCTTGGTGATGTCACATCGTAAATAAATCGACAGGAGAACTCACGGCTATGTTTAATAGTGAAAATTAGAGCATTTGCACATGTACAATGTGATGAGAACTTAAAAGATTTGGACTGAACAGCTGTGTGGCCACAAGAAAGCCATTTGTTAGTGAGGCTAATTGGAAAAAATGACTTCAATTTGCTAGGGAGCATAAAGACTGGACAGTGGAGCAATGGAAAAAGGTCATCTGGTCTGATAAAATCAGATTTACTCTATTCCAAAGCAATGGGCGTGTCAGGATAAGAAGGGAAATGCATGAAGTGATTCACCCGTCATGCATAGTGCCTACTGTACAAGCCTCTGGAGGCAGTGTTATGATCTGGGGTTGCATCAGCTGGTCAGGCTCAGCTCAATAGGCTCAGCCTCATTGTGTGGCAATAAAATGAAGTCAGCTGAGCACCTGAATGTACTGAATGACCAGGTTATCCCATCAATGGATTTTTTCTTCCCTGACGGCACAGGCATATTCCAGGATGAAAATGCTAAGATTCATCAGGCTTAACTTGTGAAAGAGTCGTTCAGGGAGCATGAGGAATCATTTTCACACATGAATTAGCCACCACAGAGTCCTGACCTTAACCCCATTGAAAGTCTTTGGGATGTGCTGGAGAAGACTTTACTGAGTGGTTAGACTCTGCTGTCCTCAATGCAAGATCTCAGCCAAAAATGAATGCAACTCTGGATGGAAATAAATGTTGTGAAGTTGCATAAGGTTGCTGAAACAATGCCAGGACGAATGCGTGCCGTAATCAAAGCTAAATGCCGTGCAACAAAATATTAGATTGTGTGACTTTTTTTTGGCCAGGCAGTGTATTTACTCATCACATTTACTTGATGGACCTTGATCTTTGTCTACTTACCCTAGTAATCATGAGCGTTGTTATCTTGAGTTATGTATTTGCTTTTATATAAAAGCAAACACTTACCTGTACTGGTTGCATATCAAATGTGAATTTACTGATTGAAGTGTTTTATAAGAATTATAATATTGTAATCTTTCAAACATATAAAATACTGTTTCAGCATGTTAAACAACCTCTGGACCTAGAGTCACAAAATGGTTCATGTAGGAGTGGATGTTGTGGAATTAGTTTAGTCACTGGATTGTCATCCTATAATAAATAAATAAAAAGGCAGTCTGAAGGTGTGGCAATATTAAGAACACTGTAATGATATCACAATTATTCCCAAATGAAAGCATTGCAAATGTTTATTTAGATTAAAATTATAATTAGAAAATGAAGAAAACATATGGCAATACAATATTCGAGCAATTAAAAGAACATATAGTCTGTATCTTCACTGGTGACTAATCTGAAAATATACACTTTGGTTTATTTGCACTGAAATTTGACAGTAGGGTTTTGCCAGTATTAACACAAGACAGGTTTTCTTTCTTTTCTTTCTTTCTTTCTTTCTTTCTTTCATTCACAGAGATTGATTTCAGCAAAACCCTTTGCAATACTCTGATATCCCACATGCCCACTACTTCTCACATGGGTACTTGGATTTTCGTATTTTGTATGGATTTGCTTCATATTGTAATATTTGTTTACAGTAATAGCACATTGTACTTTATTTTACAGGACTACATATTGCTCAGAGTATATTAAAAAAAAACTAACAAAATCCATCCATTCTTCTGTACCACTTATCCTACATGGGGTCGCAGGGAACATGGAGCCTATACTAGGGGACTCAGGCCGCAAGGTGGGGGACACCATGGACAGGGAGCCAAGCCATCGCAGGGCACAATCACACACACTCACACAACCATTCACACACTACAGACAATTTAGAGATGCCAATCAGCCTACAACGCATGTCTTTGGACTGGAGGAGGAGACCAGAGTGCCCGGAGGAAACCCCTGAAGCACGGGGAGAACATGAAAACTCCACTAAGTCACCATGCCCCCGCCTAACAAAATAATCTGATACATTTTTCCCACAGTATCTCTACTGCTAAAGCCACATACTACCAGGAGAAGACTAGCAGCTCTGCTAACACTTGTACTCTCTTCATGACCTTTTCCTCTCTTCTGTGTTCCCCTCCTCCTCCTTCCCCTACCTCTCTGACTGCAGATGACTTCGCCATATCTTACAATGTAAGGCTACATCTTAGGATGTACACTGGTGTAATGGGTTCAACATCATTAGTTGACAGTAGCTAATAATGAACTGAAGAGATCCAGTGTTATGCCTCCAAGTAATGAATATCATTAACGCAAAAAAAAAAAAAAAAAAAAAAATCTGACTAATGTGGCCGGGAGGGAATAGTTCACTTCTGTGCTAGCTATAAACTTCCTTGTTCCTGCACGCCCAGTACACTCAGTGACAGTCCTCGCTGATGGACAATGATAAAATGAAGTTATTATATTTCAAATTTACCAGTGATGTAGCAGGCATTCAGTTCTTATACACGCACAGCAAGATTTACCAAGTTGTTCAGTGTTACATAATTTGACACTAGTATCCTCATTGAATCCGAATACTACTACTACTACTACTACTAATAATAATAATGATAATAATAATGGTAATAATAATGTCTTACTGGGGTGGCCAGTTTAGGAAACTGTTAAAAATGTTGATTCTGTTCCTTTCTTTAAGGCTCTATGTAGGTCTAACATATTACACCAGTAGGTTTGGAAAGCCAAGCTTTCCTGGTTAGACCAGTTATGGCAGCTGTTTTTGTGTTGATAAGAACATGTTCCCACACACACAGGCTATGGAATTTTACTGTTTGTGCTTCAACTATGAAATATCCCATAATTATTTCCCAGAGGAGACAGTATTCAGAGGGGAATGGCTTCACTGTCCTTAGATTTAGTTCTTGGAGTTCACAGTGCCTAAGCCTGATGGTACATGTCAGTAACAGAATCGGATTCATGCCCCTGTGTGATGGACTGTGTATACAGGTTAAGCTAAATTTGTTAGAAAACTCAATCTGCTGTAGTATATAAAGGATACTAGTAGAGCTAATTTTCTCTAAGCAATATTTAAATTTAGATTCTATTTAATTCAAATTGTTTACTTTATCATTAATACATTACAGCTGTATCACTGGCCAAAACCATACACAGTGGCAGCACCGCAGGAGTAGACCTCTCAGCATTAACACTTTATGCCCTCGTGGTGGCTAAATACAGTATGTTAGCTAGGTAGCTATCCTATAATGTACTATTCCCCTTAAAATGAGCTACCTGTAGCTACTGATGTACAGCTCCAGCCTGGCTTTGTTAAGTATTTCATGCTCTGTGTTTAGTACCTTTGTCTGACTATTTGGCTATTTGCTTATTCTATGACCTTCACATTTAGACTTTGGTTACTTGATGGGTTTATGTGTTTCTTTGGCCTGGTCTAACTAAACCCGTAGTTAAAACATCTGAATGTGTTAATGTATCTTGTTGGTATAATATACAAGGGGTTCCACTCAGACAGCATGGCCAATTTTTTTTTTTTCCTCCCTTGGCTCTGGATGGCTGGTTGGGATTTGTTTTTTTTCTGTTGTGACACTCGGAAGGCTATTTATTATGTCTCTCTGGCAAAAGCTGCCAGGAAAGCCTCACTGTGGTGAAAAACTTTAGTGAAATAAAGATATACAAATCCTGCGAAATCTAATTTCATTAGATCGTGCCCTCAACTGCCCATGAGCACTGTCCCATGTGAAGATGCAAGCCAATTACAACTCAGTCTTTTCTGACATAAGTCGTGAAAACCAAGTAACAAAAAGGGCCTGTTTAATGGATAAAAAGAGGTTGGAAAATGACCATGTACATAAAGAACATACAACCAAACAAATGTCAGAGTCTTCAGAGACAAGAACAGGCCCTTCAAGAATTTGTCCCCAAGATTTTATTTAAGTGGCTACCAACTGCGTAACCTTGGTAAGAAGCTATTCATGTCTTCATACATTGCATTTGTAAGACATGGGGAGCAGCAATTATGGTAAATTAACATGAACTGCACAGTCTGAAATCAATGTTTGTGTACAATGAAACAAATTACTACTTCAATCAAATATTACAGTTTAACTATTCATTCAGTAATGAATACAGCTGAAGCTATAAATGCCCCAATCACAAGCAAGCAATTAAATTAAATCACTGCACCACACAATCTTTCTTCTGCGTTTTTCTGGTAGTTTCTAAGCTAACCTTCTGATGTGATGCTCGTTGAGAGCTTGTGCTTTTTGGAGAAGTTTGTATGCTGGAGACAGCAGAAGGCAGAATTTCATGAAAGGAAACTAAAGAACTTGACACGGAGCCATCAGAGAGAGACAGCTTATCTGCTGAAGAGGAATTGGTTTTGTACGTCACTGAGATTTTGCTTTCTTTTGAGGAAGGACTGCTGGCAGGAGAGGCATCAGAGCTGAGAGTTCTAGCCCTGACTGTAGAACTTGGTATAGTTAAAAGTGGATGCGAAAAGTTGGTCACCACTTCTCTGTGAGCTGCAGGTGAATCTTGCTGTGAGCTCTGAGATCTTTGTGTAGTGACTAAGTCTGGGTTTGGTCTAAGCTTAGAGTGTACACTTCTATCTGTTAAGCTAGGCTTACCAGAGATCAGCAGCTGATTATCTGAATGGGAGGAAACTGGAATTTTCACAGATGTAGCCAAGTCTTGAGCTGATTTTCTTGGCAACCCAGTGTAGCTCAGTGAAGTTAAACCCTGAGCCGGCTTTGAAGTGAGGAATTCCTCTCCTGTACTATTTGAACCAGAAGTAGTGATGTATGCCTTATGAGGTGAACTTGTGCTAACCACACTTGCTGTCTGGCTCACATTACATACGTCATCAAAGACATCAAACCGTTGGCTGGCATTTTCAGAAGAGTGGGTTTCATGAAAGGAAACTAAGGATCCTGACAAGGAACCATCAGAGGGAGAGATGCAAACTGGCATAGTCTCTTGTTGGTTTTTGGTAATCCCAGACTGAATACTGTTATCTGTTAGGCTAGATTTAGCAGCGATTAGCAGATTATCTGAATTGGAGAAAACTGGATTTGTAACAGATGTACCCAAGCCCTGATCTGACACTTTCAGCAACCTGCTGAGTGAAGTTAAACCTGGAGTCGACTGTGAATGAACAGGTAGCTCACGTTTCGTAGCCGCAAGGACTACATCTAGACTTTTTGTATCATCTGTCTCAGAGTCTGAAGAGACATCTTTAGCTGGAGTTACTGGTGCATCCAAAGCAGCAGAAAGAGGTTTTCTCATTGTGGGGATGCTTGCAGAGGCTAATGTCTCTCCTGTGCTAGTTGAACCTGAGGCGATATTGTTTGCCTTGTGAGGTGAGCTTGTGCTGATCACACTTGCAGTTTGGCTCACATCTAAAGCATCATCAAAAATAGCTGAACATTTGCTGACATTTGCTGTGCGATTAGATTGAATAATGTTGATATCTTCAGGGAACCTGGATTTCTCATATGTAATCAGAAATTCTGGGTAAACCTGGGACCGTTCAAACACTACATAAATAGTGGGCTCGCGTACGTTATTTACACAGCTGTCGTAAAGATTTCCTGCCGCATCTCTGGCTGGAGGTCTGCGGTAATGGGACTCTCCTTTAGTGTACTGTCCAACCAACACTCTGCATGCAAACATGGATCTTTCAGCATAGTGATCTGTGTAATCATGGGAATACTTTGCATCCCTGGCAAAGTAACTTCCTGTAACAGATCAAATAAACAAAATTATCATATTATTAAAACAAACAGACATTTTATAGCCATTTTGCACTTTGACAGCGTGGGGGAGCATAGTACGGTCTGACCCAAATCCAAGATTATTTGTACCCTGAATATCAGTGTCCTTCAATAACGTCTGAAAACTTGTCCACAAATGACTGACTTTCTTGTTTTCTTGTTTTACTGTAATATACCAACCAGTGTCGATAGCTTTGTGCAATGCTTTGCTGTCACTGGGAAACTAAAAAAATATATATATATAAATAGTACCATTATGATGCCAAAATGTACAACTAAGTATTTTATTTAACAATTTAACAAAACTCCCATGACTGATTTACCTTTAACCTTGCATTTGGTTTCATGTGGTCTGCACCACTTCTAACTCCACACATATGTTTGTGTCTCTTAAGTAGCCTTTTTTCTTCCAGATTCTTCCCAAATGTACTGTCTGTCTCTTTCATTGAAACCCCATGCCCAGTAAAATAAGATTAATGGTGAGCATTGGGGCCCTAAAATGTTTAATCTTATGACAGTGGAAGTGAGCAGTCAGAAATCAATCTCACAGGACTAAGAGAAAAACAGCACCATTCCAATAACCTCAATAATAATAACCTATAATGTAGTAATTCTGACTAACAGTTGGATCACAGATTTGTTGTCGTACCATGCTGTACCACACAGTCTGGTGGAAAAGCCAAAGAATTAGCTTTCTAACCTTGCCCGTACACTGTTGCGTTAGCTCCAGATACTCTCATGTCAAAGTTCTGGCGACATATAGCGTCAACATTCCTGATGTTGGTGCCGTGGAATAACAATCGCTCTGCCTCGCCGTATTTCTTGTGGCTGTTTGCTTTTTTCATTCGCTCTCTTTTCCTGGGAATAA